>NC_138312.1:41970000-42070000 GCF_965601325.2 Salmo salar | reverse complement strand
TTCATAGATGACCAGCAGGGTCAAATAATAATGATCACAGTGGTTGTAGAGGGTGCAACAGGTCAGCACCTCAGGAGTAAATGTCAGTTGGCTTTTCATAGCCGATCATTCAGAGTTCGAGACAGCATGTGCGGTAGAGAGAGAGACAAAAACAGCAGGTCTGGGACAAGGTAGCACGTCCGATGAACAGGTCAGGGTTCCATAGCCGCAGGCAGAACAGTTGAAACTGGAGCAGCAGCTTGACCAGGTGGACTGGGGACAGCAAGGAGTCAGCAGGCTAGGTAGTCCTGAGGCATGGTCCTAGGGCTCAGGTCCTCAGAGTGAAAGAGAGAGAGAGAGAATTAGAGGGAGCATACTTCAATTCACACAGGACAACGGATAAGACAGGAGAAATACTCCAGATATAACAGACTGACCCTAGCCCCCTGACACATAAACTATTGCAGCATAAATACTGGAGGCTGAGACAGGAGGGGTTGGGAGACACTGTGGCCCCGTTCGACGATACCCCTGGACAGGGCCAACCAGGCAGGATATAACCCCACCCACTTTGCCAAAGCACAGACCCCACACCACTAGAGTGATATCTTTAAACCCCCAACTTACTACCCTGAGACAAGGCCGAGTATAGCCCACAAAGATCTCCCCACGGCATGAACCCGAGGGGGGCACCAACCCGGAAAGGAAGATCACATCAGTGACTCAACCCACTCAAGTGACGCACCCCTCCTAGGGACGGCATGGAAGAGCACCAGTAAGCCAGTGACTCAGCCCCTGTAATAGGGTTGGAGGCAGAGAATCCCAGTGGAGAGAGGGGAACCGGACAAGCAGAGATAGCAAGGGCGGTTCGTCGCTCCATTGCCTTTCCGTTCACCTTCACACCTCTGGGCCAGACAATCATAGGACCTACTGAAGAGATGAGTCTTCAATAAAGACTTAAAGGTTGAGACCAAGTCTGCATCTCTCACATGGATAGGCAGACCATTCCATAAAAATTGAGATCTATAGGAGAAAACCCTGCCTCCAGCTGTTTGCTTAGAAATTCTAGAGATAATAAGGAGGCCTGCGTCTTGTGACCATAGCGTTTGTGTAGGTATGTACGGCATGACCAAATCGGAAAGATGGGTAGGCGCAAGCCCTTGTAACCTTGAAATCAGCCCTTGCCTTAACAGGAAGCCAGAGGCTAGCACTGGAGTAATATGATCACATTTTTTGGTTCTAGTCAAGATTCTAGCAGCTGTGTTTAGCACTAACTGAAGTTTATTTAGTGCTTTATCCGGGTAGCTGGAAAGTAGAGCATTGCCATAGTCTAATCTAGAAGTGACAAAAGCATGGATTCATTTTTCTGCATCATTATTGGACAGAAAGATTCTGAATTTTGCATTGTTACATAGATGGAAAAAAGCTGTCCTTGAAACAGTCTTGATATGTTCGTCAAAAGAGAGATCAGGGTCCAGAGTAACGCTGAGGTCCTTCACATTTTTTTATCTGAGACAATTGTACAATCATCAAGATTAATTGTCAGATCCAACAGAATATTTCTTTCTTTCTTGGGACTTAGAACTAGCAGCTCTGTTTTGTCTGAGTTTAAAAGTAAAACATTTGCTGCCATCCACTTCCTTATGTCTGAAACACAGGCTTCCAGTGAGGGCAATTTTGGGGCTTCACCATGTTTCATCAAAATGTACAGCTGTGTATCGTCCGCATAGCAGTGAAAGTTAACATAATGTTTCTGAATGACATCACCAAGAGGTAAAATATATAGTGAAAACAATAGTGGTCCTAAAACGGAACCTTAAGGAACACCAACATTTACAGTTGATTTGTCACAGGACAAACCATCCACAAAGACAAACTGATATCTTTCTGACAGATAAGATCTAAACCAGGCCAAAACTTGTCCACGTAGACCAATTTAGGTTTCCAATCTCTCTAAAAGAATGTGGTGATTGATGGTATCAAAAGCAGTACTAAGGTCTAGGAGCACGAGGACAGATGCAGAGCCTTGGACTGACACTATTAAAAAGTAATTTACCACTTTCACAAGTGCAGTCTCAGTGCTATGATCTTCCTGTCGGCTTGGGAGAAGCCTCGGATCTCTCTGCCATTCCCGTGGAGTACCAGGACCTCCAGGAGGTTTTCAACAAGGCCCACGCTACATCTCTCCCTCCGCATCGACCCTACGACTGCGCTATTGACCTTCTCCTAGGAACTACAACGCCTCGGGGGCGGCTTTATTACCTGTTGGGTCCGGAGACCAAGACCATGGAAATGAACGATGAGGACTCTCTTGCTGCAGGGAGTATTCGCCCATCTGCCTCCCTCGCCGGTGCAGGGTTCTTCTTTGTCGAGAAGGACAAAACCCTGTGCCTGTGTATCGACTATCAGGGCCTTAAAGACATCATGGTTAAAAGCGTTACCCTCTCCCACTCATCTTCTCGGCTTTCAAGCTTTTCCAGGGGGCGACGATCTTTTCGAAGTTGGGCCTTTGGAACGCTTACGATCTGGTTTAGATACTGGAAGGAGACAAATGGAAGACAGCCTTTAACAATGCTAGCGGGCACTATGAGTAACTTGTTATGCCATTCGGAATAACCAATGCTTCCGCAGTGTTCCAGGCCCTGGTCAACGATGTGCTCTGTGACATGTTGAACCAGTTCGTGTTTGTCTACCTTGACGACATCCTTGTTTTTTCCATTCAGCTCAAGACCATGTCCTCCACGTCCTACAGGTCCTTCAGCTTTTTGTTAAAGCAGAAAAATGTGAGTTCCATAACTCCACCATCTCCTTCCTAGGATATGTCATCGCTGCAGGAAATATTCAGATGGATTCTGACAAGGTGAGAGCGGTGATGGATTGGCCTCAACCTACATCCAGAGTGCAGCTGCAATGTTTCCTGGGGTTTGCTAATTTCTACCGCCGTTTCATCCGGGGTTACAGCATCCTGGCTTCCCCCCTCTCAGCACTCACCTCTCCCAAGGTTCTGTTCATGTGGTCTCCAGCAGCTGACCGGGCGTTCTCGAACCTCAAGCATCGACTCATTACAGCGCCCATCTTAATCCATCCGGACCCGTCCCGTCAGTTCTTGGTGGAGGTTGATGCCTCAGACGTCAGCGTAGGGGCCATCCTGTCCCAGTGTTCTGCCTAGGACCAAAAGCTGCATCCCTGCGCTTTCCTTTACCATCATCTTAACACCGCTGAAAGGAACTATGACGTGGGAAATCGATAACTACTCGTGGTCAAGATGGCGTTGGAGGAGTGATGGCACTCGTTGGAGGGGGTGAAACATCCATTCTTAGTGTGGACTGACTATAAGAACCTGGAATATCTCCGCACCGCTAAGATCCTCAACTCAAGGCAGGCTCGATGGGCCCTGTTTTTCATTCGGTTAAATTTTACTATCTCATTCCACCCTGGGTCCAAGAATGTGAAGTCTTATGTTCTCTCATACCTGTATGGCCCTGTTACTATGCTGTCTGACCCCGAGACCATCCTCCCTACCTCCTGTCTAGCAGCTGCAGTCATCTGGGGTATAGAGAGCCTGGTCCAGGTGGAGGGGCCCAACTAACTGGATGCTTGTCCCGGACTCTGCCCGTTCCCGGGTTCTGGAATGGGCACATTCCTCTAGACCAGTGGTTCCCAAACCTTTTACAGCCCCGTACCCCTTCAAACATTCAACCTCCAGCTGCGTACCCCCTCTAGCACTAGGGTCAGCGCACTCTCAAATGTTGTTTTTTACCATCATTGTAAGCCTGTCACACACACTATACATTTATTAAACATAAGAATGAGTGAGTTTTTGTCACAACCCGGCTCGTGGGAAGTGACAAAGAGCTCTTATAGGACCAGGGCACAAATAATAATAACAAGTAATTAAAGGGCAGCAGTAAAATAACAATACTATATACAAGGGGGTAACGGTACAGAGTCAATGTGCGGTGGCACCGGTTAGGTAATATGTACATATAGGGTGAGTTATTAATGTGACTATGCATAGATGATAACAACAGAAAGTAGCAGTGGTGTAAAAGAGGAGTGGGGGGCAATGCAAATAGTCTGGGTAGCCATTTGATTAGGTGTTCTTAGTCTTATGGTTTGGGGGTAGAAGCTGTTTAGAAGCCTCTTAGACCTAGACTTGGCGCGCCGGTACCGCTTGCCGTGCGGTAGCAGAGAGAACAGTCTATGACTAGGATGGCTGGAGTCTTTGACAATTTTTAGGGCCTTCCTCTGACACCGCCTGGTATAGAGGTCCTGGGTGGCAGGAAGATTGGCCCCAGTGATGTACTGGGCCGTTCGCACTACCCTCTGTAGTGCCTTGCGGTCGGAGGCCGAGCAGTTGCCATACCAGGCAGTGATGGAACCAGTCAGGATGCTCTCGATGGTGCAGCTGTAGAACCTTTTGAGAATCTGAGGACCCATAACACATTTTTTCAGTCTCCTGAGGGGGAATAGGATTTGTCGTGCCCTCTTCACGACTGTCTTGGTGTGCTTGGACCATGTTAGTTTGTTGGTGATGTGGACGCCAAGGAACTTGAAGCTCTCAACCTGCTCCACTGCAGCCCCGTCGATGAGAATGGGGGCATGCTCGGTTCTCTTTTTCCTGTAGTCCACAATCATCTCTTTTTTATTGATCTAGTTGAGGGCGAGGTTGTTGTCCTGGCACCACACGGCCAGGTCTCTGACCTCCTCCCTATAGGCTGTCTCGTCGTTGTCGGTGATCAGGCCTACCACTGTTGTGTCATCGGCAAACTTACTGATGGTGTTGGAGTTGTGCCTGGCTGTGCAGTCATGAGTGAACAGGGAGTACAGGAGGGGACTGAGCACGCACCCCTGAGGGGCCCCTGTGTTGAGGATCAGCGTGGTGGATGTGTTGTTACCTACCCTTACCACCTGGGGGCGGCCCGTGAGGAAGTCCAGGATCCAGTTGCAGAGGGAGGTGTTTAGTCCCAGGGTCCTTAGCTTATTGATGAGCTTTGAGGGCACTATGGTGTTGAATGCTGAGCTGTAGTCAATGAATAGCATTCTCACATAGGTGTTCCTTTTGTCCAGGTGTGAAAGGGCAGTGTAGAGTGCAATAGAGATTGCATCATCTGTGGATCTGTTTAGGTGGTATGCAAGTTGGAGTGGGTCTAGTGTTTCTGGGATAATGGTGTTGATGTGAGCCATGACCAGCCTTTCGAAGCATTTCATGGCTACAGATGTGAGTGCTGTGGGTCGGTAGTCGTTTAGGCTGGTTACCTTAGTGTTCTTGGGCACAGGAACTATGTTGGTCTGCTTGAAACATGCTGGTATCACAGATTTGGACAGGGAGAGGTTGAAAATGTCAGTGAAGACACTTGCCAGTTGGTCAGCGCATGCTCACAGTACACGTCCTGATAATCCCTGCGGCCTTGTGAATGTTGACCTCTTTAAAGGTCTTACTTACATCGGCTGCAGAGAGCGTGATCACACAGTCATCCGGAACAGCTGATGCTCTCATGCATGTTTCAGTGTTATTTGCCTCGAAGTGAGCATAGAAGTAGTTTAACTTGTCTGGTAGGCTCGTGTCACTGGGCAGCTCTTGGCTGTGCTTCCCTTTGTAATCTGTAATGGTTTGCAAGCCCTGCCACATCCGACGAGCATCAGAGCCGGTGTAGTACGATTCGATCTTAACCCTGTATTGATGCTTTGCCTGTTTGATGGTGTATGTCACGTTGCATAGCGGGATTTCTTATCAGCTTCCGTGTTAAGAGTCCCGCTCCTTGAAAGTGGCAGCTCTAGCCTTTAGCTCAGTGCGGATGTTGCCTGTAATCCATGGCTTCTGGTTGGGGTATGTACGTACTGTCACTGTGGGGACGACGTCATCGATGCACTTATTGATGAAGCCAATGACTGATGTGATGTACTCCTCAATGCCATCGGAGGAATCCCGGAACATATTCCACTCTGTGCTAGCAAAACAGTCCTGTAGCTTAGCATTGGCTTCATCTGACCACTTTTTTATTGATCTAGTCACTGGTGTTCCTGCTTTAATTTTTGCTTGTGAGCAGGTTTCAGGAGGATAGAATTATGGTCAGTTTGCTCAAAACTCTCTAGGAGGTAGTGTGGTCTACAGTTTATCATGAGATACTCTACCTCAGGCGAGCAATCGCTCGAGACTTCCTTAGATATCGTGCACCAGCTGTTATTTCCAAAAATACATAGTCCGCCGCCCCTTGTCTGCTCGTTCAGCCAAGTCTCTGTGAAGCATAAGATATTACAGTTTTGAATGTCCCGTTGGTAGTTTAATCTTCCGCGTAGGTCATCTATTTTATTGTCCAAAGATTGCACGTTTGATAGCAGAATGGAAGGAAGTGGGGGTTTATTCGATCGCCTATGAATTCTCAGAAGGCAGCCCACCCTCCGGCCCCTTTTTCTCCTGATGTCCAGAAGTTATTTTCGGTCATAAGAGACGGAAGCAGCAACATTATGTACAAAATAAGTACAAAAATAAGTTACAAACAAAAAAATACAATTGGTTTGGGGCACGTAAAACGTCTGCCTTCTTCTCTGGTGCCATCTTTTTCTTACATATAAAACTTTATTTGTTCATTGAAAATGGTGAATAACTCAACACAGGTTAATGAGAAGGGTTTGTTTGAAAGGATGCACATAACTCTGCAATGTTGGGTTGTTTTGGAGAGAGTCTGTCTTAAATCATTTTCCACACACAGTCTATGCCTGTATTTCGTTTTCATGCTAGTGAGGGCCGAGAATCCACTCTCACATAGGTACATGGTTTCAAAGGGCATCAGTGTCCAGCGTGTTTTGCAGGATACTCTGAGTGCAGCCCAATCCGTAATCTGGCAGTGGCATCTGATGAAATTCAATTTTCACAGAACCGCTTGTTGCAATTTCAAATATCGGTAAGTGGACTGGAGGCAGGGCATGAAAGGGATAACAAATCCAGTTGTTTGTATCATCCGTTTTCCAACTCACTTATGTGCTTTGCTATATCAAATTTGACATTGTCCATAAGCTTGAGTTCATTTGCACACAAAAAAATCATACAATGATGGAAAGACCTGTGTATTGTCCTTGTTAATGCAGACAGAGAGCTCCAACTTCTTAATAATAGCCTAAATTTTGTCCCACACATTGAATATAGATGCGGAGAGTCCTGTGATCCTAGATTCAGATCATTCAGGTGAGAAAAAACATCACCCAGATAGGGCAGTCGTGTGAGAAACTCGTCATCATGCAAGCGGTCAGACAAGTGAAAATAATGGTCAGTAAAGAAAACATTAAGCTCGTCTCTCAATTAAAAAAACATCGCAATACTTTGCCCCTTGATAACCAGCACACTTCTGTATGTTGTAAAAGCGTTACATGGTCGCTGCCCATATCATTGCATAGCGCAGAAAATACACGAGAGGGGCCTTGCTTTAACAAAGTTAACCATTTTCACAGTAGTGTCCAAAACGTCTTTCAAGCTGTCAGGCAATCCCTTGGCAGCAAGAGCCTCTCGGTGTATGCTGTAGTGTACCCAAGGGGCGTCGGGAGCAACTGCTTGCACGCGCGTTACCTCTCCACTATGTCTCCCTGTCATGGCTTTTGCAACATCAGGACAGATACCAACATGAAGAGCAGCTACGTTTGGCTACATACGGAAAGTTAGTGGAAATCACGCGAGAGAGTAACGGTTAATGTGATTGGATGTTAATTATTTGACTAGGCTACCTGTATTTGACGTTGTTATTTCGCTGAACACTAGATGTTTTATTTTTATTTAACCTTTATTTAACTAGGCAAGTCAGTTAATAACAAATTCTTATTTACAATTACAGCCTACCAAAAGGCCTCCTACGGGGACGGGGGCCTGAGATTAAAAATAAATACAATATAAATATAGGACAAAACACAGATCACAACAAGAGAGACAACACAACACTACATAAAGAGAGACCTAAGACAACAACATAGGAAGGCAGCAACACATGATAACACAGCATGGTAGAAACACAACATAACAACAATATGGTAGTGTCATGACATTGGCCTGTGGGTAAGGTTTATGACCCCCCATAAATATCTTTCTCCCTTCCCCTCTCTGACCCTACTGAAGGACTCTCGAATAGCCTATGTTAAATTTAGAGAATCTGGGAACATCAAACTTTGTGGGGGGAAAGGAACAATATTTCGGTAATAGAACCAGTTGGAAATATACCAGGTACTTAATGAGTATGGATGTCAGTTCGGTTGTCATCTGAGACATTATGACTGATGACAGGACGACATAAGCTGTACCTGGGAAAGTCTACACATTCTAGTTATCAGATTCACATGGAATTGTTGTGCTATTTAAATGTTTGATATTGAAACTGTTTGTTAGGAGATTAAATGTAATTTTAGCTTCCAATTGAGAGACTTGGGTTTTCATAAGGAAAGAGCCCTGCTCAATCAGTGGCCCGCCCCTGTGAAGAGACAGGGGTTATAAACGATGAAACACACCCTTCTCCACTATATAAGCCAGTGACGAAAATGTAACCAGCCGGTTCCGGGTACGTGAGATCTGCAGCCTCTGCGTTAACCTCTCTGGGCTAGGCGGGACGAATTCGTCCCACCTACTCAACAGCCAGTTGAATCCTGTGGCGCGTTATTCAAATACCTTAGAAATGCTATTACTTCAATTTCTCAAACATATGACTATTTTACAGCATTTTAAAGACAAGACTCTCGTTAATCTAACCACACTGTCCGATTTCAAAAAGGCTTTACAACGAAAGCAAAACATTAGATTATGTCAGCAGAGTACCCAGCCAGAAATAATCAGACACCCATTTTTCAAGCTAGCATATAATGTCATATAAACCCAGAAGAGGGCTAAATGCAGCACTAACCTTTGATGATCTTCATCAGATGACAACCCTAGGACATTATGTTATACAATACATGCATGTTTTGTTAATCAAGTTCATATTCAAAAACCAACTTTTTACATTAGCATGTGACGTTCAGAACTAGCATACCCCCCGCAAACCTCCGGTGAATTTACTAAATTACTCACGATAAACGTTCACAAAAAACATAACAATTATTTAAAGAATTATAGATACAGAACTCCTTTGTGCAATCGAGGTGTCCGATTTTAAAATAGCTTTTCGGTGAAAGCACATTTTGCAATATTCTCAGTAGATCGGCTAGCTATTTAGACACCCACCAAGTTTAGCCCTGACCAAAGTCAGATTTACTATTACAAAAGTTTGATTACCTTTGATGTTCTTCGTCAGAATGCACTCCCAGGACTGCTACTTCAATAACAAATGTTGGTTTGGTCCAAAATAATCCATCGTTATATCCAAATAGCGGCGTTTTGTTCGTGCGTTCTAGACACTATCCGAAGTGTAAATAAGGGTCACGAGCATGGCGCAATTCGTGACAAAAAAATTGTAAATATTCCATTATGCCATTTTTCTCGTAAAAAAAGCGATAATATTCCGACCGGGAATCTGCGTTTAGGTAAACAGAGGAAAGAAAACAAAGCATTCGGTCGACGCGGGCACGCGCCTGAGTCTCACAGTACTGTAACCAGCCACTACCCAAACACGCTACTTTTTTTCAGCCAGAGCCTGCAAAGCCACGATTCAGCTTTTTGCCGCCTTCTGAGAGCCTATGGGAGCCGTAAGAAGTGTCACGTTATAGCAGAGATCCTCGGTCTTCAATAAACAGAGGCAAGAAGAACGACACCTTGTCAGACAGGCCACAACCTGCATGAAATCTTCTCAGGTTTTTGCCTGCCATATGAGTTCTGTTATACTCACAGACACCATTCAAACAGTTTTAGAAGCTTTAGGGTGTTTTCTATCCAAAGCCAATAATTATATGCATATTCTAGTTACTGGGCAGGAGTAGTAACCAGATTAAATTGGGTATGTTTTTTATCCAGCCGTGTCAATACTGCCCCCTAGCCCTAACAGGTTAAAAGGACTAACATGTCAAGTACAGAACTAAGCCAACCTCAGCGTGAGCTTTGATTGTGAATGGTATGAACTTTGAACTCTTATTCACTACAGAAGTGATACTTCCTAGCCATTGAGTTAGCAGCGGCCGCTGTAAACGTGGGCTAGAAAAGGACGGACGACGTTTCCAGTCTAACACACAACGAAGATACTACAACGTATCCTGTTTACCACCAGTGACATTCTTTCGAGGACAGGAAGATCTCTGTTGGCCAACACGACCAGCATCTACGAACAACCTACCGAAGCGCAGCTCAGAGTAAATATTTATTGCATTTTCCTTTTCCAAATGGGCGGTAATTTAGAATGCATAAGATACTGTATTTACGAAAGCATAGCTGTTTCCTTTGTTCCTCAGTCTTCCCGCTCTTTCATTCAAGCCCAACCGCCTTTCTTTGTGTAACAAGCCTCATACAGGTAACGTCCACCAAAAACAAAACGTTTTTTTCTTTCAGTGAAATACGGAACTGGTCCGTATTTTATCTAACGGGTGGCATCCCTAAGTCTAAATATTCCTGTTACATTGCACAACCTTCAATGGTATGTCATAATTACGTAAAATTCTGGCAAATTAGTTCGCAACGAGCCAGGCAATGAACGCAAGAGCAGTGACACAATTTCATGTTAGCAGGCAATATTAACTAAATATGCAGGTTTAAAAATATATACTTGTGTATTGATTTTAAAGAAAGGCATTGATGTTTATGGTTAGGTACATTGGTGCAACGACAGTGCTTATTTCGCAAATGCGCTTGTTAAATCATCACCCGTTTGTCGAAGTAGGCTGTGATTCGATGAGAAATTAACAGGCACCGCATCGATTGTATGCAACGCAGGACACGTTAGTGTAAGGCTTGAGCGTTGTGGGAGAGGAATCAGACGCAGGAAGCAGTGGTATCGCGTAATGGCGTTTTAATGAGTCCAACGGCGAAAACACAAGCCAACCCAAATAGCAATATGAGTGCACACAAATCAAAGTGCCCCAAACACAGGGGACAACCACAGTCGGCGCAAAAACACACACTAGCACAAAATAGCAACAGCGTGTACACAAGCAATACAATAGAGAAACAATCCCGCACAAAGAGCAGGCGGGCCTACTGGCTAATATAGCCCCGCTAATCACCCCAACACAGAACAGGTGCAAACAACAACGGAAAGGGGGAAAACAAAAGGGAATCAGTGGCAGCTAGTAGGCCGATGACGACGACCGCCGAGCGCCACCCGAGCAGGAGGGTGAGCCACCTTCGGTGGGAGTCGTGACAGTTAGATAAACTAGTAATATCATCAACCATGTGTAGTTAACTAGTGATTATGTTAAGATAAGTTTAATGCTAGCTAGCAACTTACCTTGGCTTCTTGCTGCCCTCGCGTAACAGGTAGTCAGCCTGCCATGCAGGCTCCTCGTGGAGTGCAATGTAAGGCAGGTGGTTAGAGCATTGGACTAGTAACCAGAAGGTTGCAAAAACGAATCCCCGAATCCCCCCCTGAACAAGGCAGTTAACCCCCGTTCCTAGGCCGTCATTGAAAATAAGAATGTGTTCTTAATCTGACTTGCCTAGTTAAATAAAGGTGTAAAACAACATTTTAAAAAAGGAAAAAAATAATCTGCAAATCGGTGGCCAAAAATACCGATTGTTATGAAAACTTGAAATCGGCCCTAATTAATCGGCCATTCCGATTAATCGGTCGACCTCTAATTAATATATATATATCATATATATATATAAAAATATTTAAAAAATTCTCAGGATTTGGGAAATTCTCACGACCCCTTGTTTGGGAACCATTAGAATACATGGAATGGTATTAAACATATGGAAACCACACTTTTTTGCCTTTCCTTCTGTCGTTCCTCCCACCAGCCTCCTCTGGTGTGTGTGTGTGTGTGCTTGTAGTGAGGAGTGTGTAATTAGTGATGGTAACTGGACACTGCCTTGGGCCAGACAGACGGCTTCTCAGAACAACAATAATCTATTTAACACTGCCAGGGTGGAGGGAAGGTTCACAGCATTTATACAAACAGCAGAGGAGGCTGCTGAGGGGAGGACGGCTCATAATAATGGCTGGAACAGAGCACATGGAACGGCATCAAACACATGGAAACCTTGGAAACCATGTGTTTGATGTATTTGTTACCTTTCCACCTATTCCGCTCCAGTCATTACCACGAGCCCATCCTCCCCAATGAACATACCAGCATCCTCCTGTGATATACAGTAGATCCACGGACAGGGACATAACTCCCTTTTTTCTCTCTCCTCTTTCTCTTCTTCTCTCTCACCATACAACAGTACCCATCACAACCAATCTCTCTCCCAGGATGCGTTAATTAACTCATAATGAGTGAGGAGTTTATAGTGAAGAAGGGTGTTGTTTTGTCGAGGCAGATAAGCACCATTGGTGGGGATGGTATGTGTGTGTTCCATCCTGTCTAATTGGCTGTTGAATGTGTGAACCTTGTTCTGGCACAAGTGTTCTGTTCCACGGAATAATAAGCCTGCAGGTGTTTCTTGGAACGAGGAATGATGGAGCGAGGGAGAGTATGTGGTGTGTGGGGAGGTAATCTGATGTCTTAGAACCAACCTGACAGTAAGTTGTGATGTCTTTCTCCACCCTATTCTCGTCTACTTTGTCTTGAAGGAAAAAGCGCCATAAACTCACAGTATAACTGGCAGAGCTCTGTAACAGCATGTTACCTCACCAACAGTTCTCCCTGAAATAGGAGAACGGGCATCCTAAAAGGACCTGGGCTAACCTGGCATAAAGCATTCACAGCATATCTTCAATGAACAGCGATAATAAACACCCCTTAAATGGGACAAACCAGGTAAGAGAAGCTCTCAACCTGTGGCTAAATCCATGAATTCAACTGTGCGCACCAACCTTGAAGGAGCAAGTTCAGAGCAGCGCTGAGTAGAGACAAGTTGGCGAGAGAACCAAAACAAATATGAAGCTAAACATTGCTAAATAACTGATATGATTACCAGACTCTGGTGTTGGTTTTAATTTGGCAAAACACAATGTTTGATGGAACTAGCGATTAGCATAGTTAGCAGGAAATGTTTGTCAAACTATTATGTCTGTTTGTATTGGGAGAAATGGAGGGGAAATGTTGGACGTGACATCACATTCATGTATTCATGTTTTTACATGTGTAGTATGTGAACATATAATTACAAAGAAACATCAAGACAAAGCTGCTGAGTTAATTATGAATTTCTTCATTCTCTCTGGTAAATGTTATATACACAAAAACTAAATATTTGAAATCTGTCCCCACTCCCAGATTAAAAAAATATATATTTTTACTTGAAATCGAATATTTAATCAAATCTGTAGAATTAGTAAATCGCACAAAAACGATGTATTCTTACAACTATCATAGGTTAATCCCTGACCTTTCTCTGTTTGTTCACTTTTGTGAAACTGTTGTCACTGACAATTGATGTGTAGTAATTCCTATTTCTTAAATATAATTTGAACAACAACAATAATAATAATAATAATAATAATAATAATAATAAAACATTGTAATATGATATTTTTCACTGCACTATGTATGTGAAAACGTAATACATTTTACAATAATCTAGCTGTTATTGTAAATATGATAGCCCAGATCATATTCTCCAGCCCAGGAATAGCAGTCTTCATTTACAGTGTTCTGTTTACTTCTCTGTTGGCCCATCTGGCCTAACACAACTAGAGTAATGATCACAGACACAGGCATAGACTAGTGTTATCTCCATGTCTTTCCAATAGAAGATATTTGGGACAGATATTGTGCAGATATGACCCTTATCTGCTGAACTTTCACACTTCGTTTGTGTGTGCAAAATGTACATGGGTCTGTCCCTGTGTGCGCACGCGTGGTGTGTACGCATCCATGTGTGCATGTGTGTGTGTGTAAATGTGAAATTGATTGGGGCAGATGCTACAGATGGCCAGTCAGTCAGTCCTGCTGACCAGTGTTGTCTTGGCTGGCTGGTCATTAGACATGCAGGCATCTCTGTCCTCCTCTCCTTTCTTCAGGCTCCTACTCTCCAGCTGCTACTGCCGCCATTCTTCCTTCATGCTTGTGTGTGTGTGTGTGTGTGTGCACTATGTGTATGTTTGAGAAAGATCTAGCAGGTATGCGTCTTTGTGGTTGTGTAACTAAGCCAGTGTTTATATGAGCATAAGACATAGGGAGAGAAGAAAGTGTGTTAAGTCAACAAGAAATGTGGGTCGTATGTGTATGAACTTATGTTCAGAGATGGGCAAAAATGACTAAATACAATTACAAAATACCATAAAGATCAATGTATCAAAATAAACTATCAAATACTTGTATTTTGAAATGTATTTAATTAAAATACATGTATTTTGTATTTTAAAATACAGAAATACATTTGCAAGTAGCCGGCCCAAACAGCAAAAACATTCTCAGTAATGTTTACAGAAACTGTGACTGTGATATGTTGTTTATTACTTTAGTTGAATGCACTGATTGGAAGTCACTCTGGATCATGTCTGCTACATGACCAAAATGTATATGTGAAAACTGACATACCAAAATGAACTGCAATGCACACTGGGTATTATTATTCGCCTTGTTTCGGGGCGGAGCTCATTAGAATAATATTCAGCATGCTTTGCAATTTTTCATTTTTTCATATAAATGTATTTAGTTCATTCAGCAGACACTCTTATCACACCGTGGTGCCATCAGACTTCAGATACCAATATAGGGTGAAAGTGGGCCACAAAATGTGAACCACTATAAAAAATGATATAGAAAAACAGTGTTGTAGTCAAGTCATTAAACCTCAAGTCTGAGTCTAGCCCGAAGTCCCCTGTGTCCGAGTCGAGTCATGAGTCCCAGTGCTCAAGTCTGAGTCACTGGGTCTGAATTTAACAAGAAATACGACATTAGTGTTGATCTATATGCATATAAAAAAACGTAATGATTCATGAATCTTTAGACATATTTGGTATTTTGGTTACTTCTGTTGTTTTGCTCAGTGTGTATGATCCATATGTCAGACAGCGGCAAGGAGGAGGCGTGAGGGGGGCTGTTCTAACAACTCTGGCAGGCGTCCTGGTCCTCTGTTCTGACCCTGTCCTTCTCCTGGCCTTCTGGCCCCAACACTCATTAACTGGCGAAACGACAGAACCTCCTGTTGCTCTGGGGCATCTTCAGACATGGTGTGTGTGTGTGTGTGCCTGTGTGGTGAGGGCTGCTTCTTAAGATCGGGGTCAAGGGTCAGACAATAGGATGGCTTGTGTTTGACAGACAGTCAGGGAAGTGCTATTGTTAGTCTCAAGACAAACACAGACACGCCAGCTGATATGGCCTGCTGTCACTGAGTGAGTGTGTAAAACATGTCTGCTGTGCCACGCTTCAGGGAGCGATCTCTGCTGTCTCTATCATCCGCTCTTTACCTCATTTCCTTTCTCTTCTACCCTCTCCTTTTTTCCCTCTCTCTTCTCATTGCAGTCTCTCTTTCTCCCTCTCTCCCTCTCTCTCTCTGCCTCTCTCCCCCTCTCTCCCCCTCTCTGCCCCTCTCTCTCTGCCCCTCTCTCTCTGCCCCTCTCTCTCTGCCCCTCTCTCTCTGCCCCTCTCTCTCTGCCCCTCTCTCTCTGCCCCTCTCTCTCTGCCCCTCTCTCTCCACCTCTCTCTCTCTCTCCCTCTCTCTCCCTCTCTCTCCCTCTCTCTCAAATTCAAATTCAAGCTGCTTTATTGGCATGAAAAACATTGTGTCAATATTGCCAAAGCAACAATGTATACAATATACATTGTAATAAAAGTATAAACAATGACAAATAATAATATAAAATGGCAGTAAATAATAATACAAAATTAAATATAAAAATCTAAATACGGAAAATGAAACTATAACTAACTTATAACTAAATAACGGTCATCTTCACCATTACATCAGTACTACAACTACTATCATCATTACCACTACAACTACTATCATCATTACCACTACTACTACCACCACCATCACTAAACTGCTATCATTACCATCACCACCCATACCACTACTATTTGGATTGATAAACAACAATAATAATAGTAATAACAATAATAGTAATAATAAGTAAGTTACTGCTTACTATGCAGCTGTTATTATTCAGTGTCCCTCAGGCTATGGCAGGCAAATACAAAATCAATCTCTCTCTCTCTCTCTCTCTCTCTCTCTCTCTCTCTCTCTCTCTCTCTCTCTCTCCTCTCTCTCTCTCTCTCTCTCTCTCTCTCTCTCTCTCTCTCTCTCTCTCTCTCTCTCTCTCTCCTCATAGTCTGCCTGATGATGTCATTGTGGTCTCAGGAGTGTTATTGTGTTTCACTGCTCAATTCACTTAGTGGGTTTTTCAGTCTATAGTAATGGGTAAGGTGATTGTTTCATGGTTTTTCTAAATTACGTTATTGACATTTTATCACATTTAAAATGGCTGTTGACAATTAATTAGACATATACCACATTCATTAACCCTGAGAGTCAGCAAATAATAACAATCCTTTCTTTCATGGTTCAAAAAAGAGTCCAGAGAGGGTCATCTCCTCCATGAATCTGTCCTGTGTCTGTCAGGTCTGTGTGTGTTTGTGTCAGGCCTGTGTGGTGTGTTTGTGTCAGGCCTGTGTGGTGTGTGTGTGTTTGTGTCAGGCCTGTGTGTGTGTGTGTGTGTGTGTCAGGCCTGTGTGGTGTGTATGTGTGTCAGACCTGTGGGGTGTGTGTGTGTGTGTTTCAGGGCTGTGTGTGGACCATCTGATGCTGCTGACAGATTGACAGGAAGCTGTTTGTGAGAGGGGGGTGGAGTAGCCTTGTAATTACCAGACTACTGATTACTGCTGCAGCGAACATTCATGTAAGCTCGCAAGATCAAGCAGCTTGTGAGGCTAGGGGTGGAGAGGAGTGTGGTGCATCACTGTAGTCATGACAACGCTTACCCAATTACCGGCTAGGCTTGCTCCTCTCTCTCTCTCTGTCTGGACTAGATCATGTTTTGGTCTCTGTCTGTTTTTCTGACGTTTATGTAACAGGAGTTTGGAGGGTTGTAGTGTAGTGTGATAACACCTCAGAACCAGCTGAGCACACTGTCGTTTGGTGAGCAGTCACAGAGTGAGACAACCTGGTCAGTCAGAATGAGTGGTCACGTCTCAGTCACAAACCGAGTCAGACAATCCAGTCAGTCAGATCAGAACCTCCTGGTTCTGAAGAGGTAGTGGTCGTTTCCCAGAGACATGTGACTGTATCATTTATCTAAGAAGCCTGGACCGACTGCTCTTTCTCTAATCACGTCCTGTTTTTACTCCTAATAATGGATTGGACAGTCACCATGTCCACAGGTGTTATGGCCTCATTCATCACGTGGAAGAGTGTGTGTGCGTGTGTATGATTCATGTGTCCCTTGGCTGTCCTCCTGCCCAGTGTGGTGCTTCATAGAAAGCCCTGGAGATTAATGGAGAGAGGGCGGACCTCCAGGCCCTGCCTAGCCTTACAGTCCCACCCAGGGCTCTCCACTTTGGACCTACTCTGGCCTGCTGACCTGTTCCCTGCTGCCCTGGAGGTCATGTCCTGGGGTGATAGTGCTGCATGCTAGTTAGTGATGCTGTTCTATCTCTGGCTGTGTGTTAGATGTTTAGCTTGGCCTACATGCAGTACAGGTCTGAAGTTCATCTTACTGGAGCAACAGCCTTATCAGCATAATACAACTGAAGAAAGGACCATTCCTTTAACATTATATACAACCACACACACAGCCACCTAAACAGTAGCATGTTTCCCGGATGGACACATGACAAGCCATCACACACTTTAAGTGTTTCACTGAGTCTGGGCAAAATGCCTCATAGTTGATGCTTATTCAAACCGCTGATGTTGTGTAAATGTTTTGTCAGTCCGTCACAGTAGCCTTGAGCAGGTTTCATACGCCACACAGATGCTGACTGTAGAAACAGCATTTTGATTTTGGTCATGTTGTGGTTGAACATTTTGTCTGCTTTTCAAGTGTCATCATTAGTAACCTGCGTTTACACACATCACGAACACACACGCGTGCACACACACATGCGGACACAGACACACGCGCACTTGGCGTGTCATCTAACCCTGTTGTTAGTTGCTAATAAAGCTCCTCTCTGGCCAGTTGATTACTGGGAGACATCCTCCTCCCTGGGAGACATCCTCCTCTCTGGGAGACATCCTCCTCTCTGGGAGACATCCTCCTCTCTGGGAGACATCCTCCTCTCTGGCCAGTTGAATACTGGGAGACATCCTCCTCCCTGAGAGACATCCTCCTCTCTGGGAGACATCCTCCTCTCTGGCCAGTTGAATACTGGGAGACATCCTCCTCTCTGGCCAGTTGAATACTGGGAGACATCCTCCTCTCTGGCCAGTTGAATACTGGGAGACATCCTCCTCCCTGAGAGACATCCTCCTCTCTGAGAGACATCCTCCTCTCTGGCCAGTTGAATACTGGGAGACATCCTCCTCTCTGGCCAGTTGAATACTGGGAGACATCCTCCTCTCTGGCCAGTTGAATACTGGGAGACATCCTCCTCTCTGAGAGACATCCTCCTCTCTGAGAGACATCCCCCTCCCTGAGAGACATCCTCCTCCCTGAGAGACATCCTCCTCCCTGAGAGACATCCTCCTCTCTGAGAGATATCCTCCTCCCTGAGAGATATCCTCCTCCCTGAGAGACATCCTCCTCTCTGGCCAGTTGAATACTGGGAGACATCCTCCTCTCTGAGAGACATCCTCCTCTCTGGCCAGTTGAATACTGAGAGACATCCTCTTCTCTGGCCAGTTGAATACTGAGAGACATCCTCCTCTCTGGCCAGTTGAATACTGGGAGACAACTCTCTTTTTTATGTCTCTCTCTCTCTGCTCAAACAAAAAAACAACAGGCTCTCAATTTCCTGTAAAATTCTGATGTCGGACTCGTCTTTCTCTCTCTGTGTTTTGTGTCCCTCTACAACCCTCCAGCTCTCTCTGTGTTCCGTGTCCCTCTATTTTATTTATTTTATTTCACCTTATTTAACCAGGTAGGCAAGTTGAGAACAAGTTCTCATTTACAATTGAGACCTGGCCAAGATAAAGCAAGCAGTTTGATACATACAACAACACAGAGTTACACATGGAGTAAAACAAACATACAGTCAATAATATAATAGAAAAATAAGTCGATATACAAAGTGAGCAAATGAGGTGAGATAAGGGAGGTAAAGGCAAAAAAGGCCATGGTGGCGAAGTAAATACAATATAGCAAGTTAAACACTGGAATGGTAGATTTGCAGTGGAAGAAAGTGCAAAGTAGAAATAGAAATAATGGGGTGCAAAGGAGCAAAATAAATAAATAAATACAGTAGGGGAAGAGGTAGTTGTTTAGGCTAAATTATAGATGGGCTATGTACAGGTGCAGTAATCTGTGAGCTGCTCTGACAGCTGGTGCTTAAAGCTAGTGAGGGAGATAAGTGTTTCCAGTTTTAGAGATTTCTGTAGTTTGTTCCAGTCATTGGCAACAGAGAACTGGAAGGAGAGGCGGCTGAAGGAGGAATTGGCTTTGGGGGTGACCAGAAAGATATTCCTGCTGGAGCGCGTGCTACAGGTGGGTGCTGCTATGGTGACCAGTGAGCGGAGATAAGGGGGGACTTTACCTAGCAGGGTCTTGTAGATGACCTGGAGCCAATGGGTTTGGCGACAAGTATGAAGCCAGGGCCAGCCAACGAGAGCATACAGGTCGCAGTGGTGGGTAGTATATGGGGCTTTGGTGACAAAACGGATGGCACTGTGATAGACTGCATTCAATTTATTGAGTAGGGTATTGGAGGCTATTTTGTAAATGCCATCGCCGAAGTCGAGGATCGGTAGGATGGTCAGTTTTACGAGGGTATGTTTGGCAGCATGAGTGAAGGATGCTTTGTTGCGAAATAGGAAGCCAATTCTAGATTTAACTTTGGATTGGAGATGTTTGATGTGAGTCTGGAAGGAGAGTTTACAGTCTAACCAGACACCTAGGTATTTGTAGTTGTCCACATATTCTAAGTCAGAACTGTCCAGAGTAGTGATGCTGGACGGGCGGGCAGGTGCAGGCAGCGATCGGTTGAAGAGCATGCATTTAGTTTTACTTGTATTTAAGAGCAGTTGGAGGCCACGGAAGGAGAGTTGTATGGCATTGAAGCTCGTCTGGAGGTTAGTTAACACAGTGTCTAAAGAAGGGCCAGAAGTATACAGAATGGTGTCGTCTGCGTAGAGGTGGATCAGAGACTCACCAGCAGCAAGAGCGACATCATTGATGTATACAGAGAAAAGACAGTTAACACAGAGCCTCCATTGACCACCCCAATAACCTCTGGATTTGTTAACATAGGAGCCCACACTATAGATGTCAGCAGAGGAAGAAATGTGAGGCATTCTCCCTCCATCATTGTGGCCTTTAGATAGACCCACTGTTGTTGACCCAGAGAGAGAGACATATTAGAGACACATATTTCCCTCAGATTACACAGATCTACAAAGAATTTGGAAACAAACCCAAATTTGATAAAATCCCATATCTACTGGGGGAAATACCACAGTGTGCCATCACAGCAGCAAGATTTGTGACCTGTTGCCACAAGAAACAGGCAACTAGTGAAGAACAAACACTATTGTAAATACAACCCATATTTATGCTTATTTATTTTCCCTTTTGTACTTTCACTTTTTGCACATTGTTACAACACTGTATATATACATAATATGACATTTGAATGTCTTTATTCTTTTGGAAGTTCTTTGAGTGTAATGTTTACTGTACATTTTTTATTGTTTATTTCACTTTAATTTATTATCTATTTCACTTGTTTTGACAATGTTAACATGTGTTTCCCATGCCAATAAAGCCCTTGCATTTAAATGAATTGAGAGAGCATAGGGAAATGGGACTTGCAGAGTGAACCTTTAATAGCCTTTCTGTTCTATTAGCCAGGTAAATAATGAGGTTGTTTTTTATACAGTATCTCTCTTTATTTGGCCCCTGAACCAAATCTGAAGCTGAGTCATCTGAGAGGGTCAGCATGGGATAGCAAGAAGTCTTCTGTCTCAGATTATAATTATTACACCATCTGATCTGTTCATCTGAACATTTTATTTATTTATTTATACATTCAAAGGTGTGTGTGTGTGTGCGTGTGTGTGTGCATGTGCGTGTGTGTGTGTGCTGTATAAAACAGTATAAACAGCCCAAGGTAAATGGCCTCAAACAGGGTTTAATAACCAAAGATATGCTAGAGTACATGGGATGGGGTAATGTGTGTTTGTGTGTTTACGTGTGTGTGAGACACTTGGCCCCTGCCATAAAGTGAGCCCAGTTAGATATGTCCTCTATTGTGTGTATTCTCTTTCTCTCTCTCCCCCTCTCCCTCTCTCTCTCTCTCTCTCTCTCTCCTTCTCTGTCTCTCTCTCTGTCTCTCCCCCTCTCTCTCTCTCTCTCTCTCTCTCAGCAGTCTCCCATAGCTCCGGGATGTGTTTGTTTGTCTGTAAGGGTACACTACAGATTTTTAAATGCCGAAACGAAACCTTCTCTGGAGATACTGTAGTTCCGAAGGGCCACTGAACAGGCATTTTACTTGTCTGTAAGGAAGGCGGGACTAACTTCCATCACTAGGTGACCAGAACTGTCAATCAGCCCTCTCTCTTAAAAAGGTACTTTAAAGTAGGTTAAATACTGTGACTTACCATGACATTTTCCGCTAGGAATCGACTCCTAAGATTCTGTATTTTTGGAACGGATGAGACTGATTAGTTGCGGTACTTCTGAGAACACAAACACTTGCATCTTTCATAGCGGGTTAGTGAGGGACGGAGAGAGAGGGGAGGGTCAATGTATAGGCAGGTCGGCCACCACGCAAAAGGAGTCAGAACCTTGCACTAGGGCTATCTATCGGTAATCAAAAGCTGTATCTCACAATTTCTTGTCTTGCAATGTCTCACAACTTCTAGTAAATCAGGGCCTATCATCAATGAATAGGCTAGGATATTCTACACGCAACAGGCCGAAGACTGAACATGCAGTCGCATCATTAGAGAAGAGCAGGTGAGCCAGGTGCACTGTGATTTTAATTTTGTGGGGGGTAAAAACAAAACATTGTTTTTCTGTTAGGGATTTTTCTTAACGTTAAGGATCCCTAGCTCTATGCATATCTTTAGCGTCTTTGGACAGTTTTTGTGTGTCTGTCTGTACACATTGTGTTTTTGCCTCTTGTTGTGTGTGTCTCTGGCTGGAGCAGAAGGATCAGTCAGTCAAGAGCGAGTGTTTATCTGTCTGGGTGCACGTGGGTGTGTCTGTCGTGCGTATCTCTTCTTATTGTATGTGAGCGGGGTTGCGTAGGCTGTTGTTAGGTTAGCATATGGTTTAATCATATGTGAGGAGGGTTATTAGCATGTTACTGGTGGAAAGGGGAGGGGATATTTATTGGTTGGGTAAGGGTGATTGGTTAAGGATAAGCGGAGATGAGAACGGGAGTAGACAGACGGGAGGGGAAATGCCGGACGAGGTGAGGTCAATAATCCAAGATGCTACGAGGGGATATCTACCCACCCCCATCACCGCCCATCTCATTCACCCTCCAATCTCCTTAAACAAGAAAGTACTGCTTTCTCTACCCCCCACCCCTGTCCCGCTTCCTGTCCCCCTCTCCTCTTGCTGCTCTCTGTGACCCCCAGCCTACTCAAAACGCTGTTAGGGATATTTAACATGCCCCGGAGACCTCTCTGCTCTCGAAGATACACCTCCCACACACACACACCCTCGCTCCCTCTACACACACACACACACACACACACACACACACACACACACACACACACACACACACACACACACACACACACACTCCACCCTAATTGCCCCCTCCTCGCACATGCACACAGGCTCCTGATCACGCACGGATGCAAATCAAAATCAAATAACATTTTATTGGTCGCATACACATATTTAGCAGGTGTTATTGCAGGTGTTGCGAAATGCTAGTGTTCCTAGCTCCAACAGTGCAGTAATATCTAACAATACACAACAATACACACAAATGTAAATACACACAAATGTAAAAAATAAAATAACGTTATTAAGAAATATATAAATATTAGGACTAGCAATGTCAGAGTCCAGAGTATAAATATATACAGTATGTATGTAATGGAATGTTTAGACATTATGGACTGTATATGGATATAATAGTTGAATAGGATAGGCCTTGACTTGAATACAGCATATACCTGTCACGACTTCCACCGAAGTCGGTCCCTCTCCTTGTTCAGGCGGCATTCGGCGGTCGACGTCACCGGTCTTATAGCCATTGCCGATCCACCTTTCATTTTCCATTTGTTTTGTCTTGTCTTCCCACACACCTGGTTTCAATTCCATCATTACATGTTGTGTATTTAACCCTCTGTTCCCCCCATGTCCTTGTCCGGAATTGTTTATTGTAGTGCTTGTGCATGATATGCTGGTGTGTAACGGGTTTTGTTTACCCATTTATTTTATTGTTCTGTTTACTGTGGTTTTATTTATTTTTATTCTCTGCCACCAGTACGCACCCCCTACAATACCTTGCAAAAGTATTCATCCCCCTTGGCGTTTTCCCTATTTCGTTTCATTACAACCTGTAATTTAAATGGATTTTTATTTGGATATCATGTAATGGACATACACAAAATAGTGCAAATCGGTGAAGTGAAATGAAAAAAATAACTTGTTTCAAAAAAGTGTCACATGATCTGTTACATAATCTCAGTATATATACACCTGTTCTCAAAGGCCGCAGAGTCTGCAACACCACCAAGCAAACAGCACCATGAAGACCAAGGAGCTCTCTTAACAGGTCAGGGACAAAGTTGTGGAGAAGTTCAGATCAGGGTTGGGTTATAAAAAATATCAGAAACATTGAACATCCCACGGAGCACCATTAAATCCATTATGAAAATAGTGAAAGAATATGGCACCACAAAAAACCTGCCAAGGGAGGGCCGCCCACCAAAACTCACGGACCAGGCAAGGAGGGCATTAATCAGAGAGGCAACAAAGAGACCAAAGATAACCCTGAAGGAGCTGCAAAGCTCCACAGCGGAGATTGGAGTATCTGTCCATAGGACCACTTTAAGCCGTACACTCCACAGAGCTGGGCTTTACGGAAGAGTGGACAGAAAAGATCCATTGCTTAAAGAAACAAATAAGCAAACATGTTTGGTATTCACCCAAAGGCATGTGGAAGACTCCCCAAACATATGGAAGAAGGTACTCTGGTCAGATGAGACTAAAATTTGAGCTTTTGGCCGTCAAGGAAAACACTATGTCTGGCGTAAACCCAACACCTCTCATCATCCTGAGAACACCATCCCCACAGTGAAGCATGGGGGTGGCAGCTAAGCATACTACTAAAGCAACACTTGAGTGGTTTAAGGGGAAACATTTACATGTCTTGGAATGGCCTAGTCAAAGCCCAGACCTCAATCCAATTGAGAATCTGTGGTATGACTTAAAGATTGCTGTACATCAAAGGAACCCATCCAACTTGAAGGAGCTGGAGCAGTTTTGCCTTGAAGAATCTGGAAAAAATCCCAGTGGCTAGATGTGCCAAGCTTATAGAGACATACCTCAAGAGACTTGCACCTGTAATTGCTGCAAAAGGTGGCTCTACAAAGTATTGACTTTGGGGGCGGTGAATAGTTATGCATATTTCAGTATTTTGTCTTATTTCATGTTTGTTTCACAATAAAAAAATGTTCAACGTGGTAGGCATGTTGTCTAAATCAAATGATACAACCAGGTTATAAGGCAACAAAGTAGGAAAAATGCCAAGGGGGATGAATACTTTCGCAAGCCGCCGTACTTATGAACTGGGTAAAATCAGTTTGTAAACATTATTATATGTTCATTATGTTCCCCCGGTGATGCGTTGGGCAGACCTCACCACCCTCTGTAGAGCCCTGCGGTTGCAGACGGTGTAGTTGCCGTACCAGTCAGTGATACAGCCTGACAGGATGCTCTCAGTGTCACGGTTGTCGTAGGATGAAGTGGACCAAAGTGCAGCATGATTATCGTTCCACATATTTATTGAACTGTGAAACTATGCAATACATACAAAAATAAACGGAATAAACAAAAACAACAAACCGTGACGAAGTTAACATACACGTATTCAAAAACAATCTCCCACAAACCCAGGTGGGAAAAACACCTACTTAAGTATGATCTCCAATTAGAGACAACGATGACCAGCTGCCTCTAATTGGAGATCATCCCAAACAAAATCCAACATAGAAATACAAAACTAGAATATAACAACATAGAAGAACTAAACTTGAAAACCCCCCTGTCACGCCCTGACCTACTCTACCATAGAAAATAACAGCTTTCTATGGTCAGGACGTGACACTCAGTGGTAAAAGTTTGTGAGGGCCTTAGTGGCCAAGCAGAATTCCTTCAGCCTCCTGAGGTTGAAGAGGTGCTGTCGCACCTTCTTCACCGTACTGTCTGTGTGGATGGGCCATTTCAGATTGTCAGTGATGTGTACACTGAGGAACTTGAAGTTTTTCAAGTGCTCCCTCTGCTGTCTCCTGAAATCTACGATTAGCTCCTTTTGTTTTGTTGACGTTGAGGGAGAGGTTATTTTCCTGGCACCACTCCACCAGGACCCCCACATCTTCCCTGTGGGCTGTCTCGTTGTCATTGGTAATCAGGCCTACCGCTTTTGTGTCATCTGCAAACTTTATGGTTGAGTTGGAGAGTACAGTAGAGGGCTGAGCACGCACCCTTGTGGGGGCCCCTGTGTTGAGGATCAGAGAAGTGGTGGTGTTTCCGACCTTGACCACCTGGGGGCGGCCCATCAGGAAGTCCAGGACCCAGTTGCACAAGACGGGGTTCATACCCAGGGCCCCAAGATTAATGATGAGCTTGGAGGGTACTATGTTGTTGAAGGCTGAGGTGTAGTCAATGAACAGTGTTCTTACATAGGTATTTCTCTAGTCCAGATGAGATAGGGCAGTGTGCAGTGCGATGGCGATTGCGATTGCATCATCTGTGGATCTATTGGGGCGGTAAGCAAATTGGAGTGGGTCTAGGGTGACAGGTAAGGTGGAGGTGATATGATCCTTAACTAGCCTCTTAAAGCACTTCATGATGACAGAAGTGAGTGCTACGGGGTGATAGTCATTTAGTTCAGTTATCTTCGCTTTCTTGGGTACAGGAACAATGGTGGACATTTTATAGCAAGTGGGGACAGCAGACTGGGATAGGGAGAGATTGAAAATGTCTGTAAACACTCCAGCCATCTGGTCTGTGCATGCTCTGAGGACACAGCTAGGGATGCCGTCTGGGCCGGCAGCCTTGCGAGTGTTAACACGCTTAAATGTCTTACTCATGTCGGCCAAGGAGAACGAGAGCTCAAAGTGGGCAAAGAAGGTGTTTAGCTTGTCCGGGAGCAAAACTTCTGTGTTTTCCCTTTATAATTGGTGATTGTCCGGAGTCCCTGCCATATACGTCTCGTGCCTGAGCCATTGAATTGCGACTCCACTTTGTCGCTGTACTGACATTTTGATTGGGCATATCTGGACTGTTTTTACTCAACCATATTCCCAGCCACCTTGCTGTTGTTAAATGCTGTGGTTTGCGCTTTCAGTTTTGCCCAAGTGATGCTATCTATCCTCGTTTTTTGGTTTGGGTATGTTTTAATAGTCACAGTGGGAACAACATCCCCAATACACTTCCTGATGAACTCCGTCACCATGTCTGTGTATACATCAATGTCATTCTCAGAGGCAACCCGGAACGTATCCCAGTCTGCGTGATCAAACAATATTGAAGCATGGATTCCGATTGGTCAGACCAGCGTTTAACCTTTCTAGGGGGTGTGGGAGGCTACCGTCCAACCTGGCCAACATCCAGTGAAATTGCAGAGCGTCAAATTCTAAACCAGAAATACTCATTATAAAAATTAATAAAACATACAAGTGTTATACATCGGTTTCAATATTAACTTCTTGTTAATCCAACAACGGTGTCAGATTTCAAAAAGGCTTTACGGCGAAAGCATACCATGCGATTATCTGAGAACAGCGCCCAGCAGACAAATCATTACAAACAGTTACCAGCCAAGTAGAGGAGTTACACAAGTCAGAGATAGTGATAAAATGAATCACTTACCTTTGATGATCTTCATATGGTTGCACTCACAAGACTCCCATTTACTCAATAAATGTTTGTTTTGTTCGATAACCTCTTGGGGCTAGGGGGCAGTATTTTCATGGCCGGATGAAAAACGTACCCAATTTAAACAGGTTACTACTCTGGCCCAGAAAATACAATATGCATATTATTAGTAGAGTTGGATAGGAGACACTCTGAAGTTTCTAAAACTGTTTGGTGTCTGTGAGTATAACAGAACTCACATGGCAGGCAAAAACCTGAGAAAAAATGAATCAGGAAGTGGGAGAAATTAGAAATGTAGTTCTTCTTTTGAATCCCTTGAGAAACTACAGTGACATAGGGTTTACGTTGCACCTCCTAAGGCTTCCATTGGCTGTCAACAATCTTTAGAAACTGGTTTCATCCATCACCTGTTACCGGGCAGAAAATTGTGGCTCAGTCAATCAGTGGCCAGTCTGAGGACAGGTGTCTCGTGATGCGCGTGCACGCGAGTTCGCTGTTCATTATTTTTCTTCTGGGATGAATACCTATTGTCCGGTTGGAAAATTATAGCAATTTTACGTCCAAAAATACCCTAAAGGATTGATTGTAAACGTCGTTTGACATGTTTCTTCAAACGGTAATGGAACTTTTGAACTTTTCGTCTATGGATTTACGCCCACGCCTCATGGCATTTTAAAGTGTTCTGGATGGGTCAACAAAACGGAGGTATTTGGACATAAATGATGGACTTTGCAGAACAAATGAACATTTCTTGTGGAAGTGGGAGCCCTCCCGAGTGCATTCCGCCAAAGATCAGCAAAGGTAAGAAAATATTTCGAACATATTTTTAGAGATTTGTCGACGCCGTGGTTGTAGGCTAACTCTATAGCTTAGCATTGAAGGCTAAGTTCTGTACTCAGAATATTGAACAATGTGCATTTTCCGTAAAGTTATTTTGAAATCTGACAAAGCAGTTGCATAAAGGAGTAGATTATCTCTAATTCTTTAAATAATTGTTATACATTTTGTCAACGTTTATGAGTACTGCTGTAAATTGATGTGCCGATTCCCTGGAGGTTATGGGGGAGAAAACATTTTCTGAATGTCACGCGCCAATGTAAAATGGGGTTTTTGGATATAAATATGAACTTGATCGAACAAATAATGCATGTATTGTCTAACATGATGTCCTAGAAGTGTCATCTGATGAAGATTGTCAAAGGTTAGTGCTTAATTTTAGCTGTATATCTGGTTTTGTGACGGCTATCCGTGCTTGGAAAATTGCATTTTTTTTTTTTTTTTGCTAAGGTGCAATCCTAAAATAATCTAATGTTTTGCTTTCACCGTAAAGCCTTTTTGAAATCGGACAATGTGGTTGGATTAACGAGTAGAGTATCTTTAAAATGCCGTATAATACTTGAATTTTAATTTAGAGATTTTTTTATTTTTATTTTGCGCCGTGCTATCTCACTGGTTGTTGTCCATCCCGTTAACGGGATTTTATCTCGAAGGGTTCCTCAAGAGTATCCTCAAGAGGATAAAGTCCCTCTTTATTTCCAAAAACCTTTTGTTCGCGCGTTTTGTTCAGTAATCCACAGGCTCAAACGCAGTCACAACAGACAGACGAAAAATCCGAAAAGTATCAGTAAAGTTCGTAGAAACATGTCAAACAATGTTTATAATCAATCCTCAGGTTATTTTTAATCATAATAATCAATAACATTTGAACCGGACAATAGCTTCGTCAATATAAAAGGAAAACAAGAAAGGCGTGCTCTCAGTCGCTCGCATGAAAAACCTCTGGGACACTGCAGTGTCCACTCATTCAGACTGGTCTTACTCCCTAATTTTTCAGAATACAAGCCTGTAACAATTTCTGAAGACTGTCGACATCTAGTGGAAGCCATAGGAAGTGCAATTTGAGTCCTAAGCCAATGGAATCTGTATAGGCAGTCTATGGAAAACTACAAACATAAAAAAATCTCACTTCCTGGATTGATTTTTCTCAGGTTTTCGCCTGCCATATCAGTTCTGTTATACTCACAGACATTCTTTTAAGTGTTTTCTATCCAAATCGACCAATTATATGCATATCCTCCCTTCTGGGCCTGAGTAACAGGCAGTTTGGGCACGCTTTTCATCCGGAGGTGAAAATAGTGCCCCCTACCCTAATGAAGTTAACAGTCCTTACCACGGGTACTTCCCCTTTGAGTTTCTGTCTATGGGAAGGGAGGAGCAGCATGGAAGCGTGGTCTGATAAACATACACCCACCCACACGATCTCTCTGGCCTGTCTGACCCTTCCAGCTGTGGCAGGGTTGGCCATGACAGTGCTGTAATCCCTCCCAGTTGAGGTTCATCCTCGATGGGCTACATCTCCAGCTACGCCTGGGAGGATGGAACAGCACGCATGGACGAGCCTGTGTGTGTGTGTGTATGTGTGTGTGTGTGTGTGTGGGGGGGGGGCATGTGTTAATGTGTGTGTTTGTTCGTGGTGTGTGTTCATGCATGATTGACTGTGTCTTTATATAGGCGTGTGAGTAGGCTCTGCATGTGTTTTCACGCATGGATGACGTGTGTTTGGGCTTTTATGTGTTCATGTATGTACATGTGTGTGTGCTTGAGCGTGCTTGTGTGTAGATGCATTTGTGTGTCTTTGGCTGGGTTTGGCTTTGTGTGTGTGTGTGTGTGTGTGTGGTGTGTGTGTGTGTGTGTGTGGTGTGTAAGCTGTAAGTGTGTGTTTGTCTGTGAGTGAGCCTGCGTGGGTGTGTGTGTGTGTGTGTCCGTTCAAGCAGTGGAGGGTGTATGCCCTGGGGCTAATTAATAATTCATGAGGTGGGCATGGAGAAGGCAAGGGGGCGGTGGCAGATGGAGGATCTGTGTGTGTGTGTGTGTGTGTGTGTGTGTGTGTAGATGTGGAACGAGTCAGAGCTAGGAGGACAGAGAGAGAGAGTGAAGCAGTATTTCACCTGGTCAGGAAACCGTCTCCAAGAGAGGTAACTTGTCTCTCTTTAGAGGTTTGTGTGTGTTTGTGTGTGTGTGTGTGTGTGTGTGTTGAGCTGCCTGTGCCAGGCGGAAAGAGGCTTTTGTTAGAGAGCTCTGCTCTATCTGACAGACATGAGGATGTTAATTCATATTTTTCTCATGGCTACACATGTTCACGATGCCGTGATTTGTAGGATTTAAAAAAATGTTTTTTATTTGTAAAAACTGTTTCTGATTGTCCTCTTGTTGATATTATCATACAATAATGTTGTCATTCATGAACATGAAAAATCCTTCCAATAGTCTTTTGAGGAACATTGAAATGGTTTTCATCAAACTGGTCTATTTGTCATTGTCCAACACAAAAGCTGTTTTATTTCTTCTTTTTAATCAGCTTGTACTCAATCATCTGAGCAATGAGGTGGTTAGTTTGTCTATCTAGTGTGTTCTGTCATTTGTCCGTCACATAATTGTATGGTGGTTTGCTATATTGTAAGTTTTGTAAGACCGAAAGGACATTTCTATCATTTATTAACAGTGTGTGTAGCAGTGTCAATACTACCAGATACTTACACACACACTCTTAATGTGTCTGACACAGTTGATTGTTGGTATTGACAAACCAGTGTAGTCAAGTGTACATGTCACTGCTGCCCATTGCCCATCATGCATACATACATACATCTCTTTAAAGGGGCAATCCGCAGTTGAAACCATAATAAATACATTTCCCTGCCTCTGTTTTGGTAAAAAGCTGAGGGGTGAGCCTAGAGAAATGTAACCACTCTCAAATTGATAGACAGAGCTATGGATGCAAGGACTAACCATCCAAGATATCAAAATGATAGTTTTAAGCGTTTTGAAGCTATACAGTGTTTAAATGTACAATGTTTACAAACATTAGAATAGAACAAGCTTATATTTTGTGTTCTGATGGGGTTTGACTGTTGAACTAAGCTCAATAGGCATTTATAAGTTATATTCTTTAATAATTATTTGGTATATATCATTCATTTATAAGTAAAAAATGGATGTAGCAGCTGCAGATTGCCCCTTTATCATTCATACTCTGTCTGTCTGTACTGAGTGTCTGCTGTATTGGTGTGTACTGTGTATGGTTACAATGGCTACTCCTTCTGCCTCTCTGTTGATGCCTGGTGATGCCATTGTCATGACTCTCCCATGTGTGTGTGCCTGTGAGTGTGTGCGTGTGTGTGTGTGTGTGCGTGTGAGTGTGCGTGCGTGTAAGCGCATTTACCTGCTGATGGATTCTTGTCTCTCCCAGTGTGTTTGGTAACCTGTTCATGCTGCTGTCAGTATTGATGCAAGTGTGTGTGTTTGTGTGTGTGTGGGTTCTGTGTTGTCAGCGGTGTTCCAGCTTTGAGATGCTGTCAGAAAAATGGGAGTTCTTTGTGTTAGAACACCTTATCTGACCATTAGTCAGTCAGACACACACACACGTTTGTTTTACTATCTTTGTGGGGACCAAACAATTGATTCCCATTCAAAATCCTAGGGTGTTTCTCAAAATGCATACTACCGTGCGCTGAGCTCGCAAATTGGAGCACGGGAGGGTCAGAGTATGAGTCCAAATATAAGTATGCGAAACGGAGCATGGAGGGCACTTTTTGAATGCGTACTCCATTTGTACATTTTTTGAAGCATGCATCGATGCAAGCTTCAATGGAAAATATGGCACAAAATATGAAGCAATTACTTACAAAATTACACAACATGAGCGCTCTGACTTCGGAATGGAATGTTGTCTATTCACTTCTTATACGTTGCCTGACTACAACATTTTATCTTGATATGTTAATAAATACATTGTGTTAATTTTGGCATGTTTACCCATAATAAGTCAATAGGGGTAACTGGCTAGCTACTAGTACTGTTAGCTAGCCAGATAGCCATGAATAATATTTAGCTTGCTAGCCATAATGATTTGTCTTCTATCTTGCATAATATTAGTTAATATTAGGTCATTTTTGCCTGCTATACTAGTTGACTAGCTCCATTATTATGATTCACATAAATCCAGCTGATAGTTATGAAGTAAAATGGTTGCTTTGTGTATATCTTGTTTCGTCTCTATTGCCATTATTGTTCTGGCTGGAGACGGTTCAGTGAATGGGTACCGTAAGTCCATAGTAAGTCAATAGGGTTAACAAGCTAGCTAGCAAGCCACAAAGAATTGGTAGCTACCCACGAAAAATGTACATCTACCATACAATTCCGTACAATTGATCTTATTTTAGAGCCCAAAAAACGTAATACTTCCAGATCAATTGTAATATCAAAACCATTAATGCACAATTTCTCCCCTTTCCAACAAAACCAATGACGAGCCCTTTATGATGCCCATCTCTGCATGATTCAAGAAGGCAATGAGCTCCGTCGGGTCTTTTTTAAAAATGATGGGTGCGGAAGCAAAACCTATTGCGTCATAGTGAAAGGGAGAGAGACTACAGTTCAAAAGTTTGGGGTCACTTAGAAATGTCCTTGTTTTTGAAAGAAGCACATTTTTTGTCCATTAAAATAACCTCAAATTGATCAGAAATACAGTGTAGACATTCTTAATGTTGTAAATGACTATTGTAGCTGGAAACGGCAGATTTTATATGCAATATCTTCAAAGGCGTACAGAGGCCCAAACGGCTTTTTTCACCCGGTCTGTCCAACTTATCACCTTATCACCTCTAAAATGTAAATAAAACACTATAAAGAGTTTTTATATAATGTGTCATTACATACCTATTTGAAGGTTTGTGTTGAGTTTAAATCGGGTTTTTAGGGCGACGCTGAAGTTAACAGCAGCTGTTGTGGCTTTTGAGAGTCATGATGGCTTGCACTGATGATGCAAAAAATGACTAAGTATCCCCCCTTACCCTGTCCCTGTCCCTGTCCCTTACCCTGTCCCTTTCTTATTTTTAAACAGCGACAGAAGCTCTACACCTGGTGGAGAGAGGCTGTAAGACACAGAATGAGTTGCTTTATGCATGATGTATGTTACATCATGACACGTCACAATTTAACGTACAGCGTCGGAGGGGTCCGTTTTTTCAACTTTTCTCCAATACTATTGGACCATTGCCATGTCAATCAACGCTTGAATAGAAAGTTCACACCCCAGATGTTGATGTCAACACAGTCGCTTCAGTCCCATTAGTTTTCATTGCAGCCTCGTTTGAATGTCGCAGTTGCGCAAATTTGTACGGAATGGGGTTAGTCACCGTTATATGATTATGATAGTCATAATGCTTTTTGACAGTGTCATAAAGTGTATTTTCTTAGTTCAAGTAAAGTGACACAGGATGGTCATAATGCTTCATGACAGTATCATAAAGTGTATTTTATGCAAGTTATTTAAAATATGATAGAAAAAAACAACTGTAAAAATTCATTACAACAACAATAAAGGACTGTTACACAGGGCTTCTTAGAAAGTGTGTGTGATATGACAGAGGAGTGGACAGAGGAGAGGCCAAATGCATACAGATGGCCTTTCACTGTTAATATTGGAGCCTTCAAATCAACCTTACCATCCCCCTTCCTCTCATCTCCTCACCTCCCTCTCCATCCCCCTTCTCGACTACTCTTGTGGGCAGATCAGAAAATATTCTCACTATAGGACTGGACATGTTCTCTCAGATAGACAGGGGAAAGAGACTGTATATGTCAGGCCAGGATGCATAGTGTGTACTGAGGTAGTAGATTGGGACTCATAGTCAATCTGTCACAGTGTTATGATGTATTGTAAGGCAGCAGAAGACACAGTGTTATGATGCATTGTAAGGCAGCAGAAGACATAATGATATGATGTATTGTAAGGCAGCAGAAGACACAGTGTTATGATGTATTGTAAGGCAGCAGAAGACAGTGATGTATTGTAAGGCAGCAGAAGACACAGTGATGTGATGCATTGTAAGGCAGCAGAAGACACAGTGTTATGATGTACTGTAAGGCAGCAGAAGACACAGTGATGCATTTTAAGGCAGCAGAAGACACAATGATATGATGTATTGTAAGGCAGCAGAAGACAGTGTTATGATGTATTGTAAGGCAGCAGAATATTGTAGGCATATTTTGCTTCCTCTAACACTTTATTCTCTCATCCTCCGATCTCCATGTATCGTTCCCCCTCTCTATCCTTCTCTCTCCATCCCTTTCTCTCGTCGTATCTCCCTCCCCTTGTTTCCCTCCTTCTCTCGGTCTCCATCCCTCCATCCCTGCCATTCTAAGCCCAGTGTTTTATGTAACAGAGATTTGTCTCTGATGCCTTTCCTCCTCTGTCATGTAAAGTTAATATTTTCACCATGTGTGTGGTGTCACAATGCCTGCTAAGCGTTTTGGTCTCAGCACGCTGGTCGCTGTGTGTATGTGTGTGTTGTCAGATAAACCAATCAGCAGAATAAAAAACACCATATACAGCAAAAAGGCCAGTCAGAGACAAGCCAATGTTGTAGCCCACATGTTAGAGCTTTAACTGGACATCACCTTCTGACTTTAGTGTTCAGCAGGGAATGTTCTAGACTCTTCTAGAGAACTGTTCTGTGTGTCACAGGGGAACACAGGAAGGTAACCCTCATTGCATGGCAACACTCTGAGAAAGAAACATAACCCACAATAATAGAAAAGATGAGAGGAGAAGGGAATTGATGAGTAGAGGAAGAAAGGAGAGGGGTGGAGGGAGGAGAGCAGGAAGTCAGTCTTTTGGTCCCAGGTGGGGATGCAGATGTTGTGCCCGTGAGCCAGGCGCTTAACCTATATTACTCCATCTCAGTGTGTGTGATTCCTGTGTGGGTTGTCATTATGTGTGTGTTATATGTACTCAAAGCCCCCTAAGAAATGGCTGCTACTGTAAGACACACTATCAAACATTTCCACTCTGTAGCATAGCCTACTGTAAAAAAAAGAATGAACAGCACGTCAGAAATCAACTACATTTACATTTTAGTCATTTAGCAGACACTCTTATCCAGAGCGACTTACAGTAGTGAATGCATACATTTCATGAATTTTTTTTGTACTGGCCCCCCGTGGGAATCGAACCCACAACCCTGGCGTTGCACACACCATGCTGGCGTTGCAAACACCATGCTCTAACAACTGAGCCACAGGGAAGGCCCAAGCTAAATGTAATTGAAGAATCCATAGAATCTAACCACTTCTGGGAAAACTGGAGCACACTAAACAAACAACAACACAAAGAGTTATCCATCAAAAATTGAGATGTATGGGTAAACCACTTCTCCAAATATTTTTGGCTTTATAACAATGAACAAACTGGAAAAACAGATACATGATCAAATACAAATCTTAGAATCAACAATTAAAGACTACCAGAATTCACTGGATTCTCCAATTACATTGAATGAACTACAGGACAAAATAAAAACTCACCAACCCAAAAAGGCCTGTGGTGTTGATGGTATCCTCAATGAAATGATAAAATATACAGACAACAAATTCCAATTGGTTATACTTAAACTCTTTAACATCATCCTTAGCTCTGGCATATTCCGAGAGGAACCACATGTCTGAGAGGAACCACGCCTGTCTGTTAGGATTGGCTGAGGGAAGACTGAAGTCTTAAGGTGATATTTAAACTAAAAAGACAGTTGGTATTAAGAAAGACCAGCTCATCAGCATGCACATATATTATCCCCTGCCGTCCCACTGACTAACTGTATCAGCCCCCACTCAGGCTTCAGAAGACACACACACCCGTACACACACACACATAGACACCAACGCCCACATAGACACATACGCACAGACACACACATGCGTACACACATAGACACCAACGCCCACATAGACACATACGCACAGACACACACATGCGTACACACATGGACACCAACGCCCACATAGACACATACGCACAGACACACACATGCGTACACACATAGACACCAACGCCCACATAGACACATACGCACAGACACACACATGCGTACACACATAGACACCAACGCCCACATAGACACATACGCACAGACACACACATGCGTACACACATGGACACCAACGCCCACATAGACACATACGCACAGACACACACATGCGTACACACATAGACACCAACGCCCACATAGACACATACGCACAGACACGCACATGCGTACACACATAGACACCAACGCCCACATAGACACATACGCACAGACACGCACATGCGTACACACATAGACACCAACGCCCACATAGACACATACGCACAGACACGCACATGCGTACACACATAGACACCAACGCCCACATAGACACATACGCACAGACACACACATGCGTACACACATAGACACCAACGCCCACATAGACACATACGCACAGACACACACATGCGTACACACATAGACACCAACGCCCACATAGACACATACGCACAGACACACACATGCGTACACACATAGACACCAACGCCCACATAGACACATACGCACAGACACACACATGCGTACACACATAGACACCAACGCCCACATAGACACATACGCACAGACACACACATGCGTACACACATAGACACCAACGCCCACATACGCACAGACACACACATGCGTACACACATAGACACCAACGCCCACACAGACACACACACCCGTACACACACACATAGACACATACGCATGCTTGAACACACACTGTACTTCTAGGATTTTTCTGCTGCTCACTAAAAATAGATGGCGATTTCAGACATTTGAAAGGGTCCTGAGAACATCGATATATGCCAATATTTTGTTTTAAGCTATAGCCCTAACCTTAACCTTTTGAGTTGTTTCTGTTTTAACCCTGTAACCACGCAGAATGAACCCTGTAACCACGCAGAATGAACCCTGTAACCACGCAGAATGAACCCTGTAACCACGCAGAATGAACCCTGTAACCACGCAGAATGAACCCTGTAACCACGCAGAATGAACCCTGTAACCACGCAGAATGAACCCTGTCACCACGCAGAATGAACCCTGTCACCACGCAGAATGAACCCTGTCACCACGCAGAATGAACCCTGTCACCACGCAGAATGAACCCTGTCACCACGCAGAATGAATCCTGTAACCACGCAGAATTAATACATCGCAAATAGACGTTCATCCATAATACATCGAATTTCAAAGGGAAACTATGAGATCTTGTTGATGATTTGGCTGTGTCTCTGGAGCTGTGGACGTGGCAGGGTCGGATAAGCCTGCATATAAGGAATAACTTTGGGAATAACTTTGGAAATAATGCTGGGAATAATGCTTATACTGATGTCTTTAGCAGTTGGACTAAAGCAAACATAGCCTTTCATAGTCTGAGAGAAAAATATATTTTGGAATACAAGTTATGGATTTAATATAAGTACAAGGTTTTTATTTATGTACACAGATACTGTATTTTATTTTAGCATCATTAAACATTTGATCATTTACTCAACGACAGCAGGCCTTACATCGTGTGAATTTCCATGAAAAAGCTACAGTCAGAATGTCTAGTAATGAGTTTACATCAGTTTGAGATGTTACTGCATCATAGACCATGTTATATATCAACAACTCTTCAGACCCATACATTCTAATGTCATTTGTCCAAGATGAAGTTACCGTTCGGGGACAATAAAGTTAATTTGATCTCATCTTATATCACCCAGTGTGCTTTTTTTCCCCTTCCGCTTAATGGCACAGTCGGTTTGATGAGGGGGGTTAGGGGGAGATTTGATGAGGGGGTTAGGAGATAGGAGGTTTGATGAGGGGGGTTAGGAGGAGGTTTGATGAGGGGGGTTAGGAGGAGGTTTGATGAGGGGGGTTAGGAGGAGGTTTGATGAGGGGGGTTAGGAGGAGGTTTGATGAGGGGGGTTAGGAGGAGGTTTGATGAGGGGGGTTAGGAGGAGGTTTGATGAGGGGGGTTAGGAGGAGGTTTGATGAGGGGGTTAGGAGGAGGTTTGATGAGGGGGGTTAGGAGGAGGTTTGATGAGGGGGATTAGGGGTTAGGAGGAGGTTTGATGAGGGGGGTTAGGGGATAGGAGGAGGTTTGATGAGGGGGGTTAGGGGATAGGAGGAGGTTGATGAGGGGGGTTAGGGGATAGTAGGAGGTTTGATGAGGGAGATTAGGGTGAGGTTTGATGAGGGGGGTTAGGGGGAGATGTGATGAGGGGGGTTAGGGGATAGGAGGAGGCTTCATGAGGGGGGTTAGGAGGAGGTTTGATGAGGGGCGCTAGGAGGAGATTTGCTGGGGGGGTTAGGAGGTTTGATTTAGGGGTTAGGAGGAGGTTTGATGAGGGGGATAGGGGATAGGTTTGATGAGGGAGATTAGGGCGAGGTTTGATGAGGGGGGTTAGAGGGAGATGTGATGAGGGGGGTTAGGGGATAGGAGGAGGTTTGATGAGGGGGGTTAGGAGGAGGTTTGATGAGGGGGCTAGGAGGAGGTTTGATGGGGGGGCTAGGAGGAGGTTTGATGGCGGGTTAACTCTTCAGACCCATACATTCTAATGTCATTTGTCCAAGATGAAGTTATCGTTCAGGGACAATAAAGTTAATTTGATCTCATCTTATATCACCCAGTGTGCTTTTTTTCCCCTTCCGCTCAATGGCACAGTCGGTTTGATGAGGGGGGTTAGGGGGAGGTTTGATGAGGGGGGTTAGGGGGAGGTTTGATGAGGGGGGTTAGGAGGAGGTCTGATGAGGGGGGTTAGGGGATAGGAGGAGGCTTCATGAGGGGGGTTAGGGGGAGGTTTGATGAGATGGGGTTGGGGGTTAGGGGGAGGTTTGAAGAGGGGGGTTAGGGGATAGGAGGAGGTTTGATGAGGGGGTTAGGAGGAGGTTTGATGAGGGGGGTTAGGAGGAGGTTTGATTAGGGGGATTAGGGGTTAGGAGGAGGTTTGATTAGGGGGATTAGGGGTTAGGAGGAGGTTTGATGAGGGGGATTAGGGGTTAGGAGGAGGTTTGATGAGGGGGGGTAGGGGATAGGAGGAGGTTGATGAGGGGGGTTAGGGGATAGTAGGAGGTTTGATGAGGGAGATTAGGGCGAGGTTTGATGAGGGGGGTTAGGGGGAGATGTGATGAGGGGGGTTAGGGGATAGGAGGAGGCTTCATGAGGGGGGTTAGGGGGAGGTTTGATGAGATGGGGTTAGGAGGTTTGATGAGGGGGGTTGGGGGTTAGGGGGAGGTTTGATGAGGGGGATTAGGGGTTAGGAGGAGGTTTGATGAGGGGGGGGGTTAGGAGGAGGTTTGATTAGGGGGATTAGGGGTTAGGAGGTGTTGATGAGGGGGAGGGGTGTAGGGGTTGAGGGGAGGGGCGAGGTTTGATGAGGGGGGAGGGGGTGTGAGGGGGGGTTAGGGGAGGTGGTCTTGATGAGGGGGGTTAGGGGGAGGTGAGGAGGGGAGGGGTTGATGAGGGGGGGGGGTTAGGGGGAGGTGAGGGGGTAGGGGAGGGGGGTTTGATGAGGGGGGAGGAGGGGTTGAGGGGGTTAGGGGAGGAGGTTTGATGAGGGGGATTAGGGGTTAGGAGGAGGTTTGATGAGGGGGATTAGGGGTTAGGAGGTGGTTTGATGAGGGGGGTTAGGGGATAGGAGGAGGTTGATGAGGGGGGTTAGGGGATAGTAGGAGGTTTGATGAGGGAGATTAGGGCGAGGTTTGATGAGGGGGGTTAGGGGGAGATGTGATGAGGGGGGTTAAGGGATAGGAGGAGGCTTCATGAGGGGGGTTAGGGGGAGGTTTGATGAGGGGGGTTGGGGGTTAGGGGGAGGTTTGAAGAGGGGGGTTAGGGGATAGGAGGAGGTTTGATGAGGGGGTTAGGAGGAGGTTTGATGAGGGGGGTTAGGAGGAGGTTTGATTAGGGGTTAGGAGGAGGTTTGATTAGTGGGATTAGGGGTTAGGAGGAGGTTTGATGAGGGGGATTAGGGGTTAGGAGGAGGTTTGATGAGGGGGGTAGGGGATAGGAGGAGGTTGATGAGGGGGGTTAGGGGATAGTAGGAGGTTTGATGAGGGAGATTAGGGCGAGGTTTGATGAGGGGGGTTAGGGGGAGATGTGATGAGGGGGGTTAAGGGATAGGAGGAGGCTTCATGAGGGGGGTTAGGGGGAGGTTTGATGAGGGGGGTTAGGAGGTTTGATGAGGGGGGTTGGGGGTTAGGGGGAGGTTTGAAGAGAGGGGGTTAGGGGATAGGAGGAGTTTTGATGAGGGGGGTTAGGAGGAGGTTTGATTAGGGGGATTAGGGGTTAGGAGGAGGTTTGATGAGGGGGATTAGGGGTTAGGAGGAGGTTTGATGAGGGGGGTTAGGGGATAGGAGGAGGTTGATGAGGGGGGTTAGGGGATAGTAGGAGGTTTGATGAGGGAGATTAGGGCGAGGTTTGATGAGGGGGGTTAGGGGGAGATGTGATGAGGGGGGTTAGGGGATAGGAGGAGGCTTCACGAGGGGGGTTAGGGGGAGGTTTGATGAGGGGGGTTCGGAGGTTTGATGAGGGGGGTTAGGGGATAGGAGGAGGTTGATGAGGGGGGTTAGGGGATAGGAGGAGGTTTGATGAGGGAGATTAGGGTGAGGTTTGATGAAGGGGATTAGGGGGAGGTGTGATGAGAGGGGTTAGGGGATAAGAGGAGTTTTGAGGAGGGGGGTTAGGAGGAGGTTTGATGATGGTCCCTCCAAGTGTCTGTGTTACGTACTGTATGGTCCCTCCAAGTGTCTGTGTTACGTACTGTATGGTCCCTCCAAGTGTCTGTGTTACGTACTCTATGGTCCCTCCAAGTGTCTGTGTTACGTACTCTATGGTCCCTCCAAGTGTCTGTGTTACGTACTGTATGGTCCCTCCAAGTGTCTGTGTTACGTACTGTATGGTCCATCCAAGTGTCTGTGTCACGTACTGTATGGTCCCTCCAAGTGTTTGGGTTACGTACTCTATGGTCCCTCCAAGTGTTTGTGTTACGTACTGTATGGTCCCTCCAAGTGTCTATGTTACGTACTCTATGGTCCCTCCAAGTGTTTGTGTTACGTACTGTATGGTCCCTCCAAGTGTTTGAGTTACGTACTGTATGGTCCCTCCAAGTGTCTGTGTTACGTACTCTATGGTCCCTCCAAGTGTCTGTGTTACTTACTGTATGGTCCCTCCAAGTGTCTGTGTTACGTACTGTATGGTCCCTCCAAGTGTCTGTGTTACGTACTGTATGGTCCCTCCAAGTGTCTGTGTTACGTACTGTATGGTCCCTCCAAGTGTCTGTGTTACGTACTGTATGGTCCCTCCAAGTGTCTGTATTACGTACTGTATGGTCCCTCCAAGTGTCTGTGTTACGTACTCTATGGTCCCTCCAAGTGTCTGTGTTACGTACTGTATGGTCCCTCCAAATGGAGCAGAAGCATCAGAGGGAGGTTTGTTACATATTCATGTCTGGCCTATTGTTGACCTCATCATTCATCACAGAGAACACTCACATAAACACTGTGTGGGCATAGCCTAAATGATCATTATCCTCCTTAATAATCACTCTAAGTAAAGGATATAGAACATACACCTCATTCAGTTGGCTTTGAGCAGGTGATGGAGATTCAACTAAATTATAATTGTGTTAATCAAAAAAGGAAAATTGCACTTTGCAAGGCAATGCTTCTGTGTGTGTTCATTCATTCAATATAATGACTCAACACACTAGGGAGCACTACTGTAGATCTCTACTGTACTGTATATCACTGTCTTCTTTTTTGTTAATGAACACAATCATCAATGTTATCTCTGCCTGGTTTTTAGTCTGTTTAGCAACAGTAAAAGATATTGAATGTTTCAGGCAGTGCATTTAGTCTGTCTGGGAAACAAAGGAAAGGATTTGCTACTTGTTGGATCTTTCCTTAGTTGTAACCCTGGCAACCAAACATGACTGGAGGCCATCTTTGTTTAGTGTACCTTCTCTCTATGAGGAGCAGGTGATGTTTTCTCAGTACCAAGCAAACACACACACACACACACACACACACACACACACACACACACACACACGCCTCTCAGGTTTGCCCAGGCCATACATATAAACCATGCCCCCTGGAAAAAGCTTCTGTGAGGCTTTCTGTGAAGCTGTGCTGGTTAAGGACACATTATAAACACACATACACTACCGTTCAAAAGTTTGGGGTCACTTAAAAATGTCCTTGTTTTTGAAAGAAAAGCACATTTTTGTCCATTAAAATAACATCAAATTGATCAGAAATACAGTGTAGATATTGTTAATGTTGTAAATGATTATTGTAGCTGGAAACGGCTGATTTTGAATTGAATATCTACATATCTACAGAGGCCCATTTTCAGCAACCATCACTCCTATGTTCCAATGGCACGTTGTGTTAGCTAATCCAAGTTTATAATTTTAAAAGGCTAATCATTAGAAAACCCTTTTGCAATTATGTTAGCACAGCTGAAAACTGTTGTTCTGATTAAAGAAGCAATAAAACTGGCCTTCTTTAGACTAGCTGAGTATCTGGAGCATCAGCATTTGTGGGTTCGATTACAGGCTCAAAATGTCCAGAAACAAATAACTTTCTTCTGAAACTCATCAGTCTATTCTTGTTCTGAGAAATGAAGGCTATTCCATGCGAGAAATTGGCAAGAAACTGAAGATCTCGTACAACGCTGTGTACTACTCCCTTCACAGAACAGTGCAAACTTTTCTTTCAAAAACAAGGCCATTTCTAAGTGACCCAAACTTTTGAACGGTAGTGTATACACGGGAGGACACACCCAGATACACACACACACACACATACTGTATACACACAGTGAATCTTTCTCTTTCCCTCTGTTATGGGCGTACGTGTACGTGTCTGAGATGCAGGGGCTTGATATTGGGAAACACATCTCCAGCCTCACTCTGCTGGGGGTAGCCTCCCCCTGGTGGGGCTGTTGCTAAGGAACCTTATTGACCAGGGCTCTTTCTGTTGGGTGAGGTGGGATTGGGGGGAGGAAGAGAGGAGAAGATTGGAGGGGAGGGGGAAGTGAGACCTAGATGTGATAATGAGCTGGTTTGCTGTTTTTACATTTCAGACAGGGATAGACTGAGAGAGAGACAGAGACTGAGAGAAAGAGAGACCGAGAGAAAGAGAGAGACCGAGAGAAAGAGAGAGACCGAGAGAGAGACAGAGACCGAGAGAGAGTCAGAGACCGAGAGAGAGACCGAGAGAGAGTCAGAGACCGAGAGAGAGACCGAGAGAGAGTCAGAGACCGAGAGAGAGTCAGAGACCGAGAGAGAGTCAGAGACTGAGAGAGAGTCAGAGACCGAGAGAGTCAGAGACCGAGAGAGTCAGAGACCGAGAGAGTCAGAGACCGAGAGAGTCAGAGACCGAGAGAGAGTCAGAGACCGAGACCGAGAGAGAGTCAGAGACCGAGACCGAGAGACGAGTCCGAGAGACAGAGACCGAGAGACAGAGACCGAGATACAGAGACCGAGAGAGAGACAGAGACCGAGAGAGAGACAGAGAGACAGAGACAGAGACAGAGAGAGAAAGACCGAGACCGACAGAGAGACCGAGAGAGAGAGAGACCTAGAGACAGAGAGACCGAGAGTGAGAGAGAGAGAGAGGGAGACCGAGAGAGAGACCGAGAGAGACAGAGACTGAGAAAGAGAGAGACAGAGACTGAGAGAAAGAGAGAGACCGAGAGAGAGACCGAGACCGAGAGAGAGTCAGAGACCGAGAGAGAGTCAGAGACCGAGAGAGAGTCAGAGACCGAGAGAGAGTCGGAGACCGAGAGAGAGTCGGGGACCGAGAGAGAGTCGGGGACCGAGAGAGAGTCGGGACCGAGAGAGAGTCGGACCGAGAGAGAGTCGGACCGAGAGAGAGTCGGACCGAGAGAGAGTCGGACCGAGAGACAGTCGGACCGAGAGAGAGTCGGACCGAGAGAGAGTCGGACCGAGAGAGAGTCGGACCGAGAGAGAGTCGGACCGAGAGAGAGTCGGACCGAGAGAGAGTCGGACCGAGAGAGAGTCGAGAGACGAGAGACCGAGAGAGAGACAGAGACGGAGAGAGAGAGACAGAGACGGAGAGAGAGAGACAGAGACGGAGAGAGAGAGACAGAGACGGAGAGAGAGAGACAGAGACGGAGAGAGAGAGACAGAGACCGAGAGAGAGAGACAGAGACCGAGAGAGAGAGACAGAGACCGAGAGAGAGACAGAGACCGAGAGAGAGACAGAGACCGAGAGAGAGACAGAGACCGAGAGAGAGACAGAGACCGAGAGAGAGACAGAGACCGAGAGAGAGACAGAGACCGAGAGAGAGACAGAGACCGAGAGAGAGACAGAGACCGAGAGAGAGACAGAGACCGAGAGAGAGACAGAGACCGAGAGAGAGACAGAGACCGAGAGACCGAGAGAGAGACCGAGAGAGAGACCGAGAGAGAGACCGAGAGAGAGACCGAGAGAGAGACCGAGAGAGAGACAGAGACCGAGAGACAGAGACAGAGAGAGAGACAGAGACCGAGAGAGAGACAGAGACCGAGAGAGAGACAGAGACCGAGAGAGAGACCTAGAGACCGAGAGAGAGACCTAGAGACCGAGAGAGAGACCTAGAGACCGAGAGAGAGACCTAGAGACCGAGAGAGACTGAGAGTGAGAGACAGAGAGAGACTGAGAGTGAGAGACAGAGAGACTGAGAGTGAGAGACAGAGAGACTGAGAGTGAGAGACAGAGAGACTGAGAGTGAGAGACAGAGAGACTGAGAGTGAGAGACAGAGAGACTGAGAGTGAGAGACAGAGACTGAGAGTGAGAGACAGAGAGACTGAGAGTGAGAGACAGAGAGACTGAGAGTGAGAGACAGAGAGACTGAGAGTGAGAGACAGAGAGACTGAGAGTGAGAGACAGAGAGACTGAGAGTGAGAGACAGAGAGACTGAGAGTGAGAGACAGAGAGACTGAGAGTGAGAGACAGAGAGACTGAGAGTGAGAGACAGAGAGACTGAGAGTGAGAGACAGAGAGACCGAGAGTGAGAGAGAGAGAGAGGGAAACCGAGAGAGACAGAGACTGAGAAAGAGAGACAGAGACTGAGAAAGAGAGACAGAGACTGAGAAAGAGAGAGACAGAGACTGAGAGAAAGAGAAAGACAGAGAAAGAGAGAGACAGCGACCGAGAGAAAGAGAGAGACCGAGAGAAAGAGAGAGACCGAGAGAAAGAGAGAGACCGAGAGAAAGAGAGAGACCGAGAGAAAGAGAGAGACCGAGAGAAAGAGAGAGACCGAGAGAAAGAGAGAGACCGAGAGAAGAGAGACAGAGAGAGAGAGACGAGAGAGAGACAGAGACAAGACGAGACAGAGACAGAGACCGAGAGAGAGACAGAGACCGAGACAGAGACAGAGACCGAGAGAGAGACAGAGACCGAGAGAGAGACAGAGACCGAGAGAGAGACAGAGACCGAGAGAGAGACAGAGACCGAGAGAGAGACAGAGACCGAGAGAGAGACAGAGACCGAGAGAGAGACAGAGACCGAGAGAGAGACAGAGACCGAGAGAGAGACAGAGACCGAGAGAGAGACAGAGACCGAGAGAGAGACAGAGACCGAGAGAGAGACAGAGACCGAGAGAGAGACAGACCGAGAGAGAGACAGAGACCGAGAGAGAGACAGAGACCGAGAGAGAGACAGAGACCGAGAGAGAGACCTAGAGACCGAGAAAGAGACCGAGAGACAGAGAGACCGAGAGACAGAGAGACTGAGAGTGAGAGACAGAGAGACTGAGAGTGAGAGACAGAGAGACTGAGACGGGTGAGAGACAGAGAGACTGAGAGACTGAGAGTGAGAGACAGAGAGACTGAGAGTGAGAGACAGAGAGACTGAGAGTGAGAGACAGAGAGACTGAGAGTGAGAGACAGAGAGACTGAGAGTGAGAGACAGAGAGACCGAGACTGAGAGTGAGAGACAGGGAAACCGAGAGAGACAGAGACTGAGAAAGAGAGACAGAGACTGAGAAAGAGAGACAGAGACTGAGAAGAGAGAGACAGAGACTGAGAGAAAGAGAGAGACAGAGACTGAGAGAAAGAGAGAGACAGAGACTGAGAGAGACAGCGACCGAGAGAGACAGAGACCGAGAGAGAGACAGCGACCGAGAGAAAGAGAGAGACGGCCGAGAGAAAGAGAGAGACAGAGACCGAGAGAAAGAGAGAGACAGAGACCTAGAGAAAGAGAGAGACAGAGACCTAGAGAAAGAGAGAGACAGAGACCTAGAGAAAGAGAGAGACAGAGACCTAGAGAAAGAGAGAGACAGAGACCTAGAGAAAGAGAGAGACAGAGACCTAGAGAAAGAGAGAGACAGAGACCGAGAGAGACAGACTGAGAGAGACAGAGACCTAGAGAAAGAGAGAGACAGAGACTGAAAGAGAGACAGAGACTGAAAGAGAGACAGAGACTGAAAGAGAGACAGAGACTGAAAGAGAGACAGAGACTGAAAGAGAGACAGAGACTGAAAGAGAGACAGAGACTGAAGAGAGACAGAGACTGAGAGAGACAGAGACTGAGAGAGACAGAGACTGAGAGAGACAGAGACTGAGAGAGACAGAGACTGAGAGAGACAGAGACCGAGAGAGACAGAGACCGAGAGAGACAGAGAGAGACAGAGACAGAGAGAGACAGAGACAGAGAGAGACAGAGAGAGACTTAGAGAAAGAGAGAGACCGAGAGAGAGACCGAGAAAGAGAGACAGAGACCTAGAGAGAGACAGAGACCGAGAGAAAGAGAGAGGCAGAGAGAGAGACCAAGAAACATACCGAGACAGAGAGAGACCGAGACAGAGACCGAGACAGAGATAGTTGTAGGCCTCTTCTGTTGTAGAGTTGACTAAACCAGTCTGTGTCTTGCGATGATAGGTCCTGAGTGGCTGTCGTTATTTGCATGCAGGGTTGTCCCCTCCAGTGTGTATGTTCTTGCATGACTTTGTCTTTGTCCTTTGTTGCTCTCTCTCTCTCTTGTTCTGTGTGTGTGTGTGTGTGTGTGTGTGTGTGTGTGTGTGTGTGTGTGTGTGTGTGTGTGTGTGTGTGTGTGTGTGTGTCTGTGTGCGTGTGTGTGTGCGTGTACTAGCTCTTCTGTTTCTACATCTATTCGGGTGTGTGTGTTCGCGAGCTGGTTTTGTGCTCAACCACCACTCAAACTTAGTTGATGTCACTATCATTATTAATATAATTTAGATGTAGGCTCACATGTCTCAAAGTTACAATTTATGTTTTTTATTGTATTTTTGGAGATCCCATAAGCCAATTGAGAGTGTGTGTGTGTATTTCCCTGGTTTTCATAACTCAGTTCGGATTACTGTAAGAAGCTGTGAGTAAGTAATAGGCCTGTTATTTTGCATCAGCTATTCACAGGAGTCGCTGACAATGAGGAAAGCTCATAAAATAACGATGCAGAAAGAAAGGCCACAGCATATTCATGTTCATTCATTCATATGTTCAATCATTCATTCAATCATTTACCATTCATATGTTCATTCATTCAGAATTCATACATTCATTCATTCATATTTTCATTCATTGATACGTTCATTCATCATTTATATGTTCATTCATTAATTCATACGTTAATTCATATGTTCATTCATTCATACGTTCATGTTCATTCACCATTCATATGTTCATTCATACGTTCATTCATTCCTTCATACACTCATTCACCATTCGTACATTCATTCATTCATACGTTCATGCATACGTTCATTCACCATTCATACATTCATTCATTCCTTCATACATTCATTCATACGTTCATTCACCATGCATATGTTCATTCATTCATTCATACGTTCATTCATACGTTCATGCATTCATTCATACGTTCATTCATACGTTAATGCATTCCTTCATACGTTCATTCACCATTCATACGCTCGTTCATTCATTCATACATTCATACGTTCGTTCATACATTCATTCATATGTTCATTCATTCCTTCATCCGTTCATTCATACGTTCATTCATTCATTCATACGTTCATTCATACGTTCATGCATTCCTTCATACGTTCATTCACCATTCATACGCTCGTTCATTCATTCATACATTCATACGTTCGTTCATTCATACATTCATTCACCATTCATACGTTCATTCATTCATACATTCATTCATCATTCATACGTTCATTCATTCATACGTTCATTCATTCATTTAGTTGTTAACCAGAAGAGTACTTGTAACGATGTGAAAATAGTTAAAGTAAGAAAGGGAAAATAAATAAATATGGGTTTTCACCTCATTTTGTGGGCAGTGTGCACATAGCCTGTCTTCTCTTGAGAGCCAGGTCTGCCTACGGCGACCTTACTCAATAGCAACGCTATGCTCACTGAGTCTGTACATAGTAAAAGCTTTCCTTAATTTTGGGTCTGTTACAGTGGTCAGGTGTTCTGCCACTGTGTACTCTATGTTTAGGGCCAAATATCATTCTAGTTTGCTCAGTTTTTTTGTGAATTCTTTCTAATGTGTCAAGTAATTATCTTTTTATTTTCTCATGATTTGGTTGGGTCTAATTGTGTTGCTGCCCTGGGGCTCTGTGGGGTGTGTTTGTGTTTGTGAACTGAGCCCCAGGACCAGCTTGCTTAGGGGACTCTTCTCCAGGTTCATTTCTCTGTAGGTGATGGCTTTGTTATGGAAGGTTTGTGAATCGCTTCCTTTTAGGTGGTTGTAGAATTTAACGGTTCTTTTCTGGATTTTGATAATTTGCAGGTATCGGCCTAATTCTTCTCTGCGTGCAATATTTGGTGTTATACATGTTACACAGGATATTTTTGCAGAATTCTGCATGCAGAATCTCAATTTGGTGTTTGTCCCATTTTGTGAATTCTTGGTTGGTGAGCGGACCCAAGTCCTCACAACCATAAAGGGCAATGGGTTCTATAACTGAGATATTTTTAGCTAGATCCTAATTGGTATGTGAAATGTTATGCTCCTTTTGATGGCATAGAAGGCCCTTCTTGCCTTGTCTCTCAGATCGTTCACAGCATTGTGGAAGTTACTTGTGGCGCTGATGTTTAGGCCTAGGTACTGTACATATAGTTTTTTGTGTGCTCTAGTGCAACGGTGTCTAGATGGAATTTGTATTTGTGGTCCTGGCAACTGGACTTTTTTGGAACACCATTATTTTTTTTCTTAAGGAGATTTACTGTCAGGGCCCAGGTCTGACAGAATCTGTGCAGAAGATCTAAGTGCTGCTGTAGGCCCTCCTTGGTTGGGGACAGAAGCACCAGATCATCAGCAAACCTTTAGACATTTGACTTCAAATTCTAGTAGATTGAGGCCAGGTGCTGCAGACTGTTCTAGTGCCCTCGCCAATTTGTTGATATATATGTTGAAGAGGGTGGGGCTTAAGCTGCCCTGTCTCACCCCATGGCCCCGTGGAAAGACGTGTTTGCTTTTTGCCAATTTTAACCGCATACTTGTTGTTTGTGTACATAGATTTTATAATGTGGTATGTTTTCCCCCCCAACACCACTTTCCATCAATTTGTATAGCAGACCCTCATGCCAAATTGAGTCAAAAGCTTTTTTTAAGTCAACAAAGCATGAGAAGACTTTGATTTTGTTTTGTTTTGTTTGTTTGTCAATTGGGGTGTGCAGGGTGATATGTGGTCTGTCGTACGGTAATTTGGTAAAAACCCAATTTGACATTTGTACATTGTTTTCACTGAGGAAATGTACAAGTCTGCTGTCATTGATAATGCAGAGGATTTTCCCAAGTTTGATGTTGACCCATATCCCACGGTAGTTATTGGGGTCAAATTTGTCTCCACTTTTGTGGATTGGGGTGATCCGTCTTTGGTTCCAAATATTGGGGAAGATGCCAGAGCTAAGGATAATGTTAAAGAGTTTAAGTATAGCTAATTGGAATTTGTTATCTGTATATTTTATCATTTCATTGGTGATACCATCAACACCTCAGGCCTTTTTGGGTTGGACGGTTTGTATTTTGTTCTGTCGTTCATTCAGGGTCATTTGAGAATCCAGTGGGTTCTGGTAGTCTTTAATAGCTGATTCTAAGATTTGTAATTGATCATGTATATGTTTTTCCAGTTTGTTCTTTGTTATAGAGCCAAAAAAATTGGAGAAGTTTTTTATCCACACATCTCCGTTTTGGATAAATAACTCTTCATGTTGTTGTTTGTTTAGTGTGCTCCAGATTTCCCAGAAGTGGTTAGATTCTATGGATTCTTCAATTACATTGAGCTTATTTCTGACGTGCTGTTCCTTCTTTTACCGTATTGTATTTCTGTGTTGTTTTAGTGCTTCACCATAGTGAAGGCTTAGACTCAGATTTTCTAGGTCTCTATGTTTTTGGTTGGATAGGATTCTCAATTTCTTTCTTGGGTTTTTGCATTCTTCAACAAACTGTTTGTCATTGTTGTTCATATCTTAGGTTGTCTGCTTGAAATTCTCTGTTCTCTGTTCTCTCTCCTATCTCTCTGCTCTCTCTGCTCTTTATTTATTAGTTGTTTCTCCCCTGGTGAGCATGTTGTAAACCCTGAGGCCATGACTGCTTTGTTCAGACGTCACACTTCTTTAAACACACTCCATGAATCAACAGAGGCATGAGATGAGTGTGTTTGGCTCAGTGTCAGACACACACACACTGTATCTCTGTGGTAGACTCCTGAGGGCTGTGTTAGTGAGGTATTCCTCTCCTCCCTTACTGTCTTCCTGCCTTGAGGAAAACAAAGAGATAAAGGAACCGTCAGCAGACCTGGATAGATAGAGAGCTTCTGAGACTCCTGGTTTTCTATTGACTTAAATACATTATCTATGTGTCTCTCGCTCTCTTCACAGGTCTGAGTTGTCCTCTGTGTCCTCACTGATTAAAACAGGAACATCAAAGAGGATATCAAAGGAAATAAAACACATACACATGATTAGCAGATGTTATTGTGGGTGTAGCGAATGGCTTGTGCTTCTAGTTCCGACAGTGCAGCAATATCTAACAAGTAATATCTAACAATTTCACAACAAATACCTAATACACACAAATATAAGTAAAGGAATGGAATTAAGAATATATAAATATATGAACGAGCAATGTCAGAGCAGCATAGACCAAGATACAGTATATACATATGAGATGACTAATGCAAGATACAGTTGAAGTCGGAAGATTACATACACTTAGGTTGGAGTCATTTAAACTTGTTTTTCAACCACTCCACAAATGTCTTGTTAACAAACTATAGTTTTGGCAAGTCGGTTAGGAAATCTACTTTGTGGATGACACAACTCATTTTTCCAACAATTATTTACAGACAGATTATTTCACTTATAATTCACTGTATCACAATTCCAGTGGGTCAGAAGTTTACATACACTAAGTTGACTGTGCCTTTAAACAGCTTGGAAAATTACAGAAAATGATGTCATGGCTTTAGATGCTTCTAATAGGCTAATTGACATCATTGAGTCAATTGGAGGTGTACCTGTGGATGTATTCGAAGGCATCATGGGAAAATCAAAAGAAACCAGCAGAGACCTCAGAAAAAAAATTGAGAACTCCACAAATCTGGTTCATCATTGTGAGCAATTTCCAAATGCCTGAAGATACCACGTTCATCTGTACAAACAATAGTACGCAAGTATAAACACCATTGGACCAGCCGTCATACCGCTCAGGAAGGAGACGCGTTCTGAGATGAACGTACTTTGGTGAGAAAAGTGCAAATCAATCCCAGAACAACAGCAAAGGACATTGTGAAGATGCTGGAGGAAACAGGTACAAAAGTATCTATATCCACAGTAAAATGAGTCCTATATCGACAAACCTAAAAGGCCGCTCACCAAGGAAGAAGCCACTTGTCCAAAACCGCCATAAAAAAGCCAAACCACGGTTTGCAACTGCACATGGGGACAAAGATTGTACTTTTTTGGAGAAATGTCCTCTGGTCGGATGAAACAGTAATAGAACTGTTTGGCCGTAATGACCATCATTATGTTTGGAGGAAAAAGGGGGAGGCTTGCAAGCCGAAGAACACCATCCCAACCGTGAAGCGCGGGGGTGGCAGCATCATGTTATGTGGGTGCTTTGCTGGAGGAGGTACTGGTGCACTTCACAAAATATATGGCATCATGAGATAGGAAAATTATGTGGATATATTGAAGCAACATCTAAAGACATAAGTCAGGAAGTTAAAGCTTGGTCGCAAATGGGTCTTCCAAATGGACAATGACCCCAAGCATACTTCCAAAGTTGTGGCAAAATGGCTTAAGGACAATAAAGTCAAGGTATTGGAGTGGCCATCACAAAGCCCTGACCTCAGTCCCATAGGAAATTTGTGGGCAGAACTGAAAAGGCGTGTGCGAACAAGGAGGCCTACAAACCTGACTCAGTTACACCAGCTCTGTCAGGAGGAATGGGCCAAAATTCACCCAACTTATTGTGGGAAGCTTGTGGAAGGCTACTTAAAATGTTTGACCCAAGTTAAACAATTTTGTCACAGCTGTCTTCAGAAATGGACCAAAATGCAGCAGAGTTAGTATTCATCCTTCTATTTAATTAGAACGAACACTATACAAGAACAATAACAAGGAAACTGACAGCCAACTGTCCTGTCAGGTGCAACCACACTAAACAAGAAACAATTACCCACAACCCCAAAGAAAAACACACACTCCTATATAGGACTCCCAATCAAAGGCAACTCAACACACCTGCCTTCAATTGGGAGTCCTAATCACCAACAACCATTCACACACACACACAAAAACCCTGCCACATCCTGACCAAAACTAACCCAATTGCTCCCTCTGCTGGTCAGGATGTGACAAATTTAAAGGTAATGCTACCAAATACAAATTGAGTGTATGTAAACTTCTGACACTGGGAATGTGATGAATGAAATAAAAGCTATTATTCTGACATTTCACACTCTTAAAATAAAGTGGTGATCCTAACTGACCTAAGACAGGGAATTTTTACTAGGATTAAATGTCAAGAATTGTGAAAAACTGAGTTTAAATGTATTTGGCTAAGGTGTATGTAAACTTCCGACTTTAACTGTATGCATAGTCACTTTAACATTTACATTTTAGTCATTTAGCAGACGCTCTTATCCAGAGCGACTTACAGTAGTGAATGCATACATTTCATACATTTTTCCCCCCGTACTGGTCCCTCGTGGGAATCGAATCCACAACCCTGGCGTTGCAAACACCATGCTCTACCAACTGAGCCACACGGGACTATACCTACATGTACATACTACCTCAATCGGCCTGACTAACCGGTGCCTGTATATAGCCTTGCTGCTGTTATAGCCTTGCTACTGTATATAGCCTCGCTACTGTTATTTTTCACAGTCTTTTTTACCGTTGTTTTTATTTCTTTACTTATCTATTGTTCACCTAATACCTTTTTTTACTTAAAAATTGCACTTTTGGTTAGAGCCTGAAAGTAAGCATTTCACTGTAAGGTTGTATTTCACCTGTTGTATTCGGCGCACGTGACAAACTTTGATTTGAAAGGCATGATACCTAGTCAGGTGTACAACTGAATTCATTCAACTGAAATGTTTCTTCCACATTTAACCCAACCCATCTGAATCAGAGAGGTACGGGGGGCTGCCATAATAGACATCCATGTCTATGGCACCTGGGGAACAGTGCTCAGGGGCAGAATTACATCTTTTTACATTGTCAGCTTGGGGATTTGACCCAGCAATCTTTCGGTTATTGGCCCAACGCTCTAACCACTAGGCTACCTATCGTCCCTCAATGTAACTCTGTGTGTGCTTGCACGTGTGTATGAGTGTGTGTCTGTACTGCAACAGCTGGTAAGGTGGAAGGAGCAGTATTTAAATTCAGTTGGTTTCAGCTTGGGGGTGTAGGGGTGGAGGGACCTGTGTCTGAGACCAGGCTGCACTGTGTGTCTGTGTGGTGGGTAGGCTGGGGTGGGTTTGGGTGGGCTGGGGCGGATTGGGGTGGGGTGGGCTGGGTTGGGTTGGGGTTGGGGTGCTGAGGGTAATTGTGTGTGATGGGTACTCGGGTATTTATAGAGCTGCCTCTGGTCTGACTGGAGGGAAAAAAGGAGGGAAGAGGGAGGCAGGGGCAGTTAATGTGTTAATGCCTAGGGCACTGCCACTGTCTGAGAGAGGGAGAGAGAAGAGGGCAGAGAGAAAGAGAGAAGAGGGCAGAGAGAGTGATAAGGGGGCAGAGAAAGAGAGAGAAGGGGGCAGAGAGAGAGAAGGGGCAGTGAGAGAGAGAAGGGAGCAGAGAGAGAGAAGGGGGCAGAGAGAGAGAGAGAGAGAGAGAGAGAGAGAGGGGGGCAGAGAAAAAGGGAGAAGAGGGCAGAGAGAAATAGAGAAGAGGGCAGTGGGAAAGAGAGAAGGGCCAGAGAGAGAGAAGGGCCAGAGAAAAAGGGAGAAGAGGGCAGAGAGAAATAGAGAAGAGGGCAGTGGGAAAGAGAGAAGGGCCAGAGAGAGAGAAGGGCCAGAGAGAGAGAAGGGCCAGAGAGAGAGAAGGGGCCAGAGAGAGAGAGAAGGGGGCAGAGAGAGAGAGAAGGGGGCAGAGAGAGAGAGAAGGGGGCAGAGAGAGAGAGAAGGGGCAGAGAGGGAGAGAAAGGGGGCAGAGAGAGAGAGAGAAAAGGGCAGAGAGAAGAGGGCAGAGAAAGAGAAAAGAGGGAAGAGAAAGAGAGAAGAGGGTGGAGAAATAGAGGGAAGGGGGCAGAGAGAGAGAGAGGGAAGGGGGCAGAGAGAGAGAGAGCGAAGGGGCAGATGGAGAGAAAGGGGGAGAAGGGTAATTGAGGGAGAAAGTGAGAGAAGGAGGCATACCTCCTGGGTGCCACCTTGGGTATCAGTGTTCACACTCACACTACTATGCTGTGTGTGTTGACACGCTGGGCAACACATACACACATGTACACACTAAAACACTTCCACTGGACAAAGAACAAAGCATACAGGACTGTACTCTGACTGTACTGTCATCCACAGATGGACTTTTTTTACATCAGCTCTCAGTAGGGAAAAAGGCCTCTCCAAAAACATTGTCTTTTGAAGGATCTGTCTGGGGAAGAGAGGGGTGGGGGGTGTTTAAATAAAGTGCTATCGCTGCATTAGGCACGCACTCGCACTCTCAAACTCATATGCATGCACTTATACAATACACACACACTGGAACACACACTGGAACACATGCACACGCACTAACACACACAAACACACACACACACCCTTTCGATACACCAAAGCTTATTAATTTCACCTCCTCTGCAGTCTGTTGTCCCGCAAGGGCTCCATTAGCCTTCATCACGTACCCCCAGAATGGCTTAATGGAACGACCCATTTCTGTCACGCAACAGGATTAGATAGCATTGACTTGGTCCTCGTATAGAGAGAGACTCTCTACATTAGTAATGAACCTCGTACAGAGGCTCTCTACATTAGTAATGATCCTCGTACAGAGACTCTACATTAGTAATGATCCTCGTACAGAGACTCTCTACAGTATTAATGATCCTCGTATAGAGAGACTCTCTTCATTAGTAATGATCCTTGTATAGAGACTCTACATAACTAATGATCCTCATATAGAGAGACTCTACATTAGTAATGATCCTCGTATAGAGAGAGACTCTCTACATTATTAATGATCCTCGTATAGAGAGAGACTCTCTACATTAGTTTTTTATTTTTTTATTTCACCTTTATTTAACCAGGTAGGCAAGTTGAGAACAAGTTCTCATTTACAATTGCGACCTGGCCAAGATAAAGCAAAGCAGTTCGACATCATACAACAACACAGAGTTACACATGGAGTAAAACAAACATACAGTCAATAATACAGTGGAAAAATAAGTCTTTATACAATGTGAGCAAATGAGGTGAGATAAGGGAGGTAAAGGCAAAAAAGGCCATTGTGGCGAAGTAAATACAATATAGCAAGTAAAACACTGGAATGGTAGATTTGTAGTAGAAGAAAGTGCAAAGTAGAAATAAATAATGGGGTGCAAAGGAGCAAAATCAATAAAATAAATAGATACAGTAGGGGAAGAGGTAGTTATTCCTGCTGGAGCGCGTGCTACAGGTGGGTGCTGCTATGGTGAACAGTGAGCGGAGATAAGGGGGGACTTTACCTAGCAGGGTCTTGTAGGTGACCTGGAGCCAGTGGGTTTGGCGACGATTATGAAGCGAAGGCCAGCCAACGAGAGCGTACAGGTCGCCGTGGTGGGTAGTATATGGGGCTTTGGTGACAAAACGGATGGCACTGTGATAGACTGCATCCAGTTTGTTGAGTAGGGTATTGGAGGCTATTTTGTAAATGACATCGCCGAAGTCGAGGATCGGTAGGATGGTCAGTATTACGAGGGTATGTTTGGCAGCATGAGTGAAGGATGCTTTGTTGCGAAATAGGAAGCCAATTCTAGATTTAACTTTGGATTGGAGATGTTTGATGTGAGTCTGGAAGGAGAGTTTACAGTCTAACCAGACACCTAGGTATTTGTAGTTGTCCACATATTCTAAGTCAGAACCGTCCAGAGTAGTGATGCTGGACAGGCGGGCAGGTGCAGGCAGCGATCGGTTGAAGAGCATGCATTTAGTTTTACTTGTATTTAGGAGCAGTTGGAGGCCACGGAAGGAGATTTGTATGGCATTGAAGCTCGTCTGGAGGGTTGTTAACACAGTGTCCAAAGAAGGGCCAGAAGTATACAGAATGGTGTCGTCTGCGTAGAGGTGGATCAGAGACTCACCAGCAGCAAGAGCGACATCATTGATGTATACAGAGAAAAGAGTTGGCCCAAGAATTGAACCCTGTGGCAGCCCTCCGATTTGACACATTGAACTCTATCAGAGAAGTAGTTGGTGAACGATGCAATCATTTGAGATACCAAGGCTATTGAGTCTGCCGATGAGGATGTGGTGATTGACAGAGTCGAAAGCTTTGGCCAGGTCAATGAATACGGCAGCACAGTATTGTTTCTTATTGATGGCGGTTACGATATCGTTTAGGACCTTGAGCGTGGCTGAGGTGCACCCATGACCAGCTCTGAAACCAGATTGCATAGCGGAGAAGGTGTGGTGGGATTCGAAATGGTCGGTAATCTGTTTGTTAACTTGGCTTTCGAAGACCTTAGAAAGGCAGGGTAGGATGGATATAGGTCTGTAGCAATTTGGGTCAAGAGTGTCCCCTCCTTTGAAGAGGGGGATGACAGCAGCTGCTTTCCAATCTATGGAAATCTCAGACGACACGAAAGAGAGGTTGAACAGGCTAGTAATAGGGGTTGCAATAATTTCGGCAGATAATTTTAGAAAGAAAGGGTCCAGATTGTCTAGCCCGGCTGATTTGTAGGGGTCCAGATTTTGCAGCTCTTTCAGAACATCAGCTGAATGAATTTGGGAGAAGGAGAAATGGGGAAGGCTTGGGCGAGTAGCTGTGGGGGGTGCAGTGCTGTTGACTGCAGTAGGGGTAGCCAGGTGGAAAGCATGGCCAGCCGTGGAAAAATGCTTATTGAAATTCTCAATTATAGTGGGTTTATCGGTGGTGACAGAGTTTCCTATCCTCAGTGCAGTGGGCAGTTGGGAGGAGGTTTTCTTATTCTCCATGGACTTTACAATGTCCCAGAACTTTTTTGAATTTGTGTTGCAGGAAGCACATTTCTGCTTGAAAAAGCTAGCCTTGGCTTTTCTAACTGCCTGTGTATATTGGTTTCTAACTTCCCTGAAAAGATGCATATCACGTTTGCTGGTCGATGCTAATGCAGAACGCCACAGGATGTTTTTGTGTTGGTTAAGGGCAGTCAGGTCTGGAGAGAACCAAGGGCTATATCTGTTCCTGGTTCTAAATGTCTTGAATGGGGCATGCTTATTTAAGATTGTGAGGAAGGCATTTAAAAAAATAACCAGGCATCCTCTACTGACGGGATGAGGTCAATATCCTTCCAGGATACCAGGGCCAGGTAGATTAGAAAGGCTTGCTCGCTGAAATGTTTCAGGGAGCGTTTGACAGTGATGAGTGGAGGTCGTTTGACCGCTGACCCATTACGGATGCAGGCAAAGAGGCAGTGATCACTGAGATCTTGGTTGAAAACAGCAGAGGTGTATTTAAAGAGCACGTTTGTTAGGATGATATCTATGAGGGTGCCAGTGTTTACGGCTCTGGGGTGGTACCTGGTGGGTTCATTAATCATTTGTGTGAGATTGAGGGCATCAAGCTTGGATTGTAGGATGGCTGGGGTGTTAAGCATGTCCCAGTTTAGGTCACCTAGTAGCACGAGCTCTGAAGATAGATGGGGGGGCAATCAGTTCACATATGGTGTCCAGAGCACAGCTGGGGGCCGAGCGTGGTCTATAGCAGGCGGCAACGGTAAGAGACTTGTTTTTAGAGAGATGGATTTTTAAGAGAGTCTCTACGTTAGTAATGATCCTCGTGTAGAGAGAGACTCTACACTAGTATTGATCCTCGTATAGAGAGAGACTCTCTACATTAGTAATGACCCTCATATAGAGAGACACTCTACATTTGTAATGATCCTCGTATAGAGAGAGACTCTCTTCATTAGTAATGATCCTCGTATAGAGACTCTACATTCGTAATGATCCTCGTATAGAGAGAGACTCTCTTCATTCGTATTGATCCTCGTATAGAGAGACTCTCTACATTAGTAATGATCCTCGTATAGAGAGAGACTCTACATTAGTAATGACCCTCGTATAAAGATACTCTACATTAGTAATGATCCTCGTATAGAGACAGACTCTCTACATTAGTAATGGTCCTCGTACAGAGAGAGACTCTCTACATTAGTATTGATCCTCGTATAGAGACTCTCTTCATTTGTAATGATCCTCGTATAGAGAGAGACTCTACATTAGTAATGACCCTCATATAGAGAGACACTCTCTACATTTGTAATGATCCTCGTATAGAGAGAGACTCTCTTCATTAGTAATGATCCTCGTATAGAGGGAGACTCTCTTCATTCGTAATGATCCTCGTATAGAGAGACACTCTACATTTGTAATGATCCTCGTATAGAGAGAGACTCTACATTAGTAATGACCCTCATATAGAGAGACACTCTCTACATTTGTAATGATCCTCGTATAGAGAGAGACTCTACATTAGTAATGATCCTCGTATAGAGAGACTCTCTACATTAGTAATGATCCTCGTATAGAGAGAGACTCTTCATTAGTAATGATCCTCGTATAGAGAGAGAGTCTCTATGTTAGTAATGATCCTCATGTAGAGAGAGACTCTACACTAGTAATGATCCTGGTATAGAGAGAGACTCTCTACATGAGTAATGATCCTCATATAGAGAGAGACTCTACATTAGTAATGACCCTCATATAGAGAGAGACTCTCTACATTAGTAATGATCCTCGTATAGAGACTCTCTACATTAGTAATGATCCTCGTATAGAGAGAGACTCTACATTAGTAATGATCCTCGTATAGAGAGAGACTCTCTTCATTAGTAATGATCCTCGTATAGAGAGACTCTCTACATTAGTAATGATCCTCGTATAGAGAGAGACTCTACATTAGTAATGATCCTCGTATAGAGAGACTCTCTACATTAGTAATGATCCTCGTATAGAGAGACTCTCTACATTAGTAATGATCCTCGTATAGAGAGACACTCTCTACATTAGTAATGATCCTCGTATAGAGAGAGACTCTCTTCATTCGTAATGATCCTCGTATAGAGAGACTCTCTACATTAGTAATGATCCTCGTATAGAGAGAGACTCTACATTAGTAATGACCCTCGTATAAAGAGACTACATTAGTAATGATCCTCGTATAGAGAGAGACTCTCTACATTAGTAATGATCCTCGTATAGAAGAGACTCTACATTAGTAATGACCCTCGTATAGAGAGAGACTCTCTACATTAGTAATGATCCTCGTATAGAGAGAGACTCTCTCTACATTAGTAATGATCCTCGTATAGAGAGAGACTCTCTTCATTCGTAATGATCCTCGTATAGAGAGACTCTCTCTACATTAGTAATGATCCTCGTATAGAGAGATACTCTCTATGTTAGTAATGGTCCTCGTATAGAGAGAGACTCTCTACATTAGTAATGACCCTCATATAGAGACAGACTCTACATTAGTTATGACCCTCATATAGAGAGACACTCTCTACATTAGTAATGATCCTCGTATAGAGACAGACTCTACATTAGTTATGACCCTCATATAGAGACACTCTCTACATTAGTAATGATCCTCGTATAGAGACAGACTCTACATTAGTTATGACCCTCATATAGAGTGACACTCTCTACATTAGTAATGATCCTCGTATAGAGACAGACTCTCTACATTAGTTATGACCCTCGTATAGAGAGACACTCTCTACATTTGTAATGATCCTCGTATAGAGAGACTCTCTACATTAGTAATGATCCTCGTATAGAGAGAGACTCTCTACATTAGTAATGACCCTCGTATAAAGAGACTCTACATTAGTAATGATCCTCGTATAGAGACTCTACATTAGTAATGATCCTTGTATAGAGAGAGACTCTCTATGTTAGTAATGGTCCTCGTACAGAGAGAGACTCTCTACATTAGTATTGATCCTCGTATAGAGACTCTCTTCATTTGTAATGATCCTCGTATAGAGAGAGACTCTCTTCATTTGTAATGATCCTCGTATAGAGAGAGATTCTACATTAGTAATGATCCTCGTATAGAGAGAGATTCTACATTAGTAATGATCCTCATATAGAGAGAGATTCTACATTAGTAATGATCCTCATATAGAGAGACACTCTCTACATTAGTAATGATCCTCGTATAGAGACACTCTCTCTACATTAGTAATGATCCTCGTATAGAGAGAGACTCTCTTCATTCGTAATGATCCTCGTATAGAGAGACTATCTACATTAGTAATGATCCTTGTATAGAGAGAGACTCTACACTAGTAATGATCCTCGTATAGAGAGAGACTCTACATTAGTAATGATCCTCGTATAAAGAGACTCTACATTAGTAATGATCCTCGTATAGAGAGACTATCTACATTAGTAATGATCCTTGTATAGAGAGAGACTCTACACTAGTAATGATCCTCGTATAGAGAGAGACTCTACATTAGTAATGATCCTCGTATAAACAGACTCTACATTCGTAATGATCCTCGTATAGAGAGACTATCTACATTAGTAATGATCCTTGTATAGAGAGAGACTCTACACTAGTAATGATCCTCGTATAGAGAGAGACTCTACATTAGTAATGATCCTCGTATAAAGAGACTCTACATTAGTAATGATCCTCGTATAGAGAGAGCCTCTCTACATTAGTAATGATCCTCGTAATGTCACGTCCTGGCCAGTATAAAGGTTAATTAGTATTGTAGTTTGGTCAGGACGTGGCAGAGGGTATTCGTTTTATGTGGTTCGGGGTGGTGTGTTTGTTGAAGGGGCATTTGATTTAGTATTCCGGGGTTTTTGGCACTGTTTGGTTTCCATGTATTCTATGTTTAGTCTAGTATGTCTGGTTCTATGTTTGGTTAATTGGGGTTGGGACTCTCAGTTGAAGGCAGGTGTTGTCTATCTGCCTTTGATTGAGAGTCCCATATATTAGGGTGTGTTTGTGTTTGTTATTTGTGGGTGATTGTTTAGTGTTTAGCGTAAGTAAGCCTAACAGGACTGTCAGTTTATCGTGAGTTTGTTTTTGTTATTTTGTATATCCATTTTGAGTTTATTAAATGTTCAAAAATGAACTATATCAACTCTGCTGCGTATTGGTCATCTTTTCCCGACGATGATTTCGTTATATCGTCCTCCGACGAAGAAATCCCTGACACGTATAGAGAGAGACTCTCTATGTTAGTAATGGTCCTCGTACAGAGAGAGACTATCTACATTAGTAATGATCCTCGTATAGAGAGAGACTCTCTTCATTCGTAATGATCCTCGTATAGAGAGAGACTCTCTACATTAGTAATGATCCTCGTATAGAGAGAGACTCTCTCTACATTAGTAATGATCCTCGTATAGAGAGAGACTCTCTCTACATTAGTAATGATCCTCGTATAGAGAGAGACTCTACATTAGTAATGATCCTCGTATAGAGAGAGCACTCTCTACATTAGTAATGATCCTCGTATAGAGAGAGACTCTACATTAGTAATGACCCTCGTATAAAGAGACTCTACATTAGTAATGATCCTCGTATAGAGAGAGACTCTACATTAGTAATGACCCTCGTATAAAGAGACTCTACATTAGTAATGATCCTCGTATAGAGAGAGCTCTCTACATTAGTAATGATCCTTGTATAGAGAGACACTCTCTACATTAGTAATGATCCTCGTATAGAGAGAGACTCTCTACATTAGTAATGATCCTCGTATAGAGAGACTCTCTCTACATTAGTAATGATCCTCGTATAGAGAGAGACTCTCTATCATTAGTAATGATCCTCGTATAGAGAGAGACTCTCTACATTAGTAATGATCCTCGTATAGAGAGAGACTCTCTACATTAGTAATGACCCTCATATAGAGACAGACTCTACATTAGTTATGACCCTCATATAGAGAGACACTCTCTACATTAGTAATGATCCTCGTATAGAGACTCTCTTCATTTGTAATGATCCTCGTATAGAGAGAGACTCTCTACATTAGTAATGACCCTCATATAGAGACAGACTCTACATTAGTTATGACCCTCATATAGAGAGACACTCTCTACATTAGTAATGATCCTCGTATAGAGACAGACTCTACATTAGTTATGACCCTCATATAGAGAGACACTCTCTACATTAGTAATGATCCTCGTATAGAGACAGACTCTACATTAGTTATGACCCTCATATAGAGAGACACTCTCTACATTAGTAATGATCCTCGTATAGAGACAGACTCTACATTAGTTATGACCCTCATATAGAGAGACACTCTCTACATTTGTAATGATCCTCGTATAGAGAGACTCTCTACATTAGTAATGATCCTCGTATAGAGAGAGACTCTCTACATTAGTAATGACCCTCGTATAAAGAGACTCTACATTAGTAATGATCCTCGTATAGAGACTCTACATTAGTAATGATCCTCGTATAGAGAGAGACTCTCTATGTTAGTAATGGTCCTCGTATCGAGAGAGACTATCTACATTAGTATTGATCCTCGTATAGAGACTCTCTTCATTTGTAATGATCCTCGTATAGAGAGAGACTCTCTTCATTTGTAATGATCCTCGTATAGAGAGAGACTCTACATTACTAATGATCCTCATATAGAGAGAGATTCTACATTAGTAATGATCCTCGTATAGAGAGAGACTCTACATTAGTAATGATCCTCGTATAGAGCGAGACTCTCTACATTGGTAATGATCCTCGTATAGAGAGAGACTCTCTACATTAGTAATGATCCTCGTATAGAGAGAGACTCTACATTTGTAACGTCTGTCGTAGGAAGTGGACCAAAATGCAGCGGGTACGTGAATGCTCATATTTATTTTATTGCGAACTCCACACAAAAACAACAAAACGAAACCACAAACGACAGCTAACAGTTCTGCAGGCTAAACATAGCAGTGGACGAATACAACTTCCCACAAAGGGACAGGTGAAACAGGGCTACCTAAGTATGACTCTCAATCAGCAACAACGATGTACAGCTGTTCCTGATTGAGAGCCATACCAGTCCAACACAAAGAAATACACAACATAGAAAACCATAGAAATACAAAACAAGAACAATACCCCAAAACCCCGGAACACATAAATCAAACACCCCTCTTACATAAATACATATCCCATTAAACCCCGAACCACATAAAACAAATACCCCCTGCCATGCCCTGACCAAACTACAATAACCAATAACCCCTTATACTGGTCAGGACGTGACAACATTAGTAATGATCCTCGTATAGAGAGAGTCTACATTAGTAATGATCCTCGTATAGAGACTCTACATTAGTAATAATCCTCATATAGAGAGAGACTCTCTATATGCCTAGCACACTTATAGCAGCACACACGAAAGAAAGTGAAAGATAACACACACACACACACACACACACACACACACACACACACACACACACACACACACACACACACACACACACACACACACACACACAGAGTCAGCATGAGCCCCTAGGACTGTGTTGGCAGGAGATTTTGCTTGGCTCAGCTTGAGCTGCATTGCAGATACAGGTTATTGGTATATAGGTCACCTAGCACAAACACATGTAACCCTGTAGATATCCAGGAGTTTAAAGAGGCTTCACAACAATCAGCTCAGTACTAGTTCTATCACTGTGGCCCCGGGTTGAAACCTGGGGTACTGCTACCCTGCTGCCTGCCCTACGTGTGTGTGTGTGCGTGTGTGTGTGTGTGTGTGTGTGTGTGTGTGTGTGTGTGTGTGTGTGTGTGTGTGTGGTGTGTGTGTGTGTGTGTGTGTGTGTGTGTGTGTGTGTGTGTGTGTGTGTGTGTGTGTGATAGAGTGAATAAGAATAAACAACATGCCTTACGTGAAACAGGGCAGTCACACACTTGGGCAACACTCAGGCTCTTCTCTGTCCAAACACTTCTTAGCAGAGCGCAGAATCAGCCCAACTAGTGTAGCTATGTTTATGTCTTTCCAAAGACCCATCTTGACAAGAGTCGACTTCACTAATGTTGGATCACAGGAGAAGGTCTTGAATCGGTTTAACTTCTAGAGAGCAGAAGGGTTAGTTTAGACAAGTCTTCCTGTTGTCCAGACGAGTGTTCCAAAATGGTAGGTAGGCCACGGCTGGTTCTGCCTAACCTGGTTAACCAGTGGTTTCAGATCTGGTTCTGCTCTCTTGCCATCTACATTGTTGAGCCAAACATGTTTTTCTTTATCTCAATTCCATAAGGAAGTGTGAAGATAGCAGAGTTGTGGCTGGGTTGTGGTTCAGAAAGCTAGCACAGTAACTGCTATTGTGTGCTATCTGATCTGCTGACAGGGAAGTAGATGCTGTGGATTCTGTTCATGTGTGCACTCCGTTGTGTGTGTATCTGTGGTCTTTAATGTGTGAGTTCCATTGTGTATGTGTGTGCATGTGTGTATGTGTGTATGTATGCGTGCCTGTGTGCGTGCGTGTGTGTGTGTTCTCGGTAGTAACTTTTCAAAAAGCGTTGGAAGTGGATTTGAGGAAGCCGGTCTAATTTTTGTCACCATGAACATTATAACAAATACAGATAATGACGTTAGCATAAATTAAGCGAAAATCTAACATGCTAAGGTAAATGAGACTATTATACAGAATAACTCTCTAAATTATGCATATTTTCTTCCGTTTTTTAAACCAAGGCAATTTGTTAAAGAAAACCCATGTTATCTATCACCATTGAAATACTGTACTTTATCATAAGTACTGTTTAAAGTAAGCTTCTGCCAAGTATATATAGCTGATATTCAGGTTAGTTTCCTAATAATTTCTCTTGGCAGGAGGATTTGGAGTGACTTATTTGAGTAATGATTCTACAGGTACAGTGCATCCGGAAAGTATTCAGACCCCTTGACTTTTTCCACATTTTGTTATGTTACAGCCTTATTCTAAAATGGATACAATAATTTTTTTCTCATCAATCTACACACAATACCCCATAATGATGAAGTGAAAACCAGGTTTTAGTAATTTCTGCAAACGTTTTGCAAATGTTTTATTATTTATTCATGATTTAAATATTTATTTGCATAAGTACTAGAGGTCAACCGATTAATCGGAATGGCCGATTAATTAGGGCCGATTTCAAGGTTTCATAACAATCGGTAATCGGCATTTTTGGACCCCGATTATGGCCGATTACATTGCACTCCACGAGGAGACTGCGTGGCAGGCTGACTACCTGTTATGCGAGTGCAGCAAGGAGCCAAGGTAAGGTGCTAGCTAGCATTAAACTTATGTTCTAAAAAACAATCAATCTTAACCTAATCACTAGTTAACTACACATGGTTGATGATATTACTAGTTTATCTAGCTTGTCCTGCGTTGCATATAATCGATGCGGTGCCTGTTAATTTATCATTGAATCACAGCCTACTTCGCCAATGGGTGATTTAACAAGCGCATTCGCAAAAAAAGCACTGTCGTCGCACCAATGTGTACCTAACCATGAATATCATTGCCTTTATAAAAATCAATACACAAGTATATATTTTTAAACCTGCATATTTAGTTAATATTGCCGGCTAACATGAATTTATTTTAACTAGGGAAATTGTGACACTTCTCTTGCATTCTGTGCAACAGAGTCAGGGTATATGCAGCAGTTTGGGCCGCCTGGCTCGTTGCGAACTGTGTGAAGACCATTTCTTCCTAACAAAGACAGCAAACTTCGCCAAACGCGGGATGATTTAACAAAAGCGCATTTGCGAAAAAAGCTAAATCGTCGCACGAATGTACCTAACCATAAACATCAGTACCTTTCTTAAAATCAATACACAGAAGTATATATTTTTTAAACCTGCGTATTTAGTTAAAAGAAATTCAAGTTAGCAGGCAATATTAACTAGGGAAATTGTGTCACTTCTCTTGCGTTCATTGCACACAGAGTCAGGGTATATGCAACAGTTTGGGCCGCCTGGCTCGTTGCGAATTAATTTGCCTGAATTTTACATAATTATGACATAACATTGAAGGTTGTGCAATGTAACAGCAATATTTAGACTTAGGGATGCCACCCGTTAGATAAAATACAGAACGGTTCCGTATTTCACAGAAAGAATAAACGTTTTGTTTTCAAAATTATAGTTTCCGCATTTGACCATATTAATGACCTAAGGCTCATATTTCTGTGTTTATTATATTATAATTAAGTCTATGATTTGATAGAGCAGTCTGACTGAGCGGTGGTAGGCAGCAGCAAGCTCATTCAAACAGCACTTTCCTGCATTTGCCAGTAGCTCTTCGCTGTGCTTCAAGCATTGCGCTGTTTATGACTTCAAGCCTATCAACTCCGGAGATTAGGCTGGCAATACTAAAGTGCCTATTAGAACATCCAATAGTCAAAGGTATATGAAATACAAATGGTATATAGATAAATAGTCCTTATAATAACAATAACCTAAAACTTCTTACGTGGGAATATTGAAGACTCGTGTTAAAAGGAACCACCAGCTTTCATATGTTCTCATGTTCTGAGCAAGGGACTTAAACGTTAGCTTTTTTACATGGCACATATTGCACTTTTACTTTCTTCTCCAACACTTTGTTTTTGCATTATTTAAACCAAATTGAACATGTTTCATTATTTATTTGAGACTAAATAGATTTTATTGATGTATTATATTAAGTTAAAATAAGTGTTCATTCAGTATTAGGGGGGAGATGTGTGGCAAAGAAGGGGGTCGAGTGATAAATGGCAGATATGTGAGGGCAGAACTAATAAACGGGCTCTGCCCGATCACTAAAATGGCCACCCTGATCAGAACTACAGATCACAAAATTCCCAGAAGCAAGGGGAACCCTCAGAAGGTGGAGCCGACCCACAGATAAATGGTCAAGAAAAACCAGGAAGAGGGAGAGAGGGCGGGAAGGATCTATGAACCATAGAGAAAGAGACAATCTACATTGGCTGGATTTACCGTGTACGAGCTGGACTGTTTTGGACTTACCTGTTGGCGTTTAGACCTGGACCTACCGAGAACCAGATTTGTGTACCGAACCCTGCTATCCTTGACCTTACCTGCGGCCTGGGTGGACCAGGACAGCGAAACAAACACACAGGTACTGTCATGTTCGAAAGAACTTTCATTCTGGGCTGACTTTGGTGACAGTTTCCCACTTAATTTGTGACAAACGCTCCTAACTTTGAAGAGGTTTGCCACACGATATATATATATATATATAAATAAAATATATATATATAATAATCGTCCGATTAATCAGTATCGGCTTTTTTTGGTCCTCCAATAATCGGTATCGGCGTTGAAAAATCATAATCGGTCGACCTCTAATAAGTACTCAGACCCTTTGCTATGAGACTCAAAATTAAGCTCAGGTGATTCCCATTGATCATCCTTGAAATGTTTCTACAACTTGATTGGTGTCCACCTGTGGTAAATTCAATTGATTGGACATGATTTGAAAAGGCACACACCTGTCTATATAAGGTCCCACAGTTGATAGTGCGTGTCAGAGCAAAAACCAAGTCATGAGGTTGAAGGAATTGTCCTTAGAGCTCAGAGACAGGATTGTGTCGAGGCACAGATCTGGGTAAGTGTACCAAAATAGGTCTGCAGCATTGAAGGTCCCCAAGAACACAGCGGCCTCCATCATTCTTAAATGAAAGAAGTTTGGAACCACCTAGACTCTTCCTAGAGGTGGCTGCCCGGCCAAACTGAACAATCGGGGGAGAAGGGCTGTCATGCCTGCTCCCGCTCCCCCTCTCTGGTGCTCGAGGGCACCAGGCTGCCCATCATTATGCACACCTGTCGCCATCATTATGCGCATCAGCACTCATTGGACTCGCCTGGACTCCTTCACTTTGTTGATTGCCCCTCTATATCTGTCTGTTCCTCAGTTTGTTTCCCGTGTCAGCATTAATGTTGTTTTGTTTCTCCTTTCCAGACGCTCTCCGTGTAATGTTTCCTGTGTGTTGTTTATTAAATGTTCACTGCCTTTACTTGCTTCTCGTCTGTACTTACAGAATGCTGACACCACCATTTGAAGCATCAAGGAGTTTTTGTTTTTTGTTTTTGTTGGTGATGTCGGGTCCAGCTGCCGCTGCCGAAGGAACCGGGGGTGCCTCAGTTGGCTTGTCGGGCTTCCCCGCCTTAGCTGGCTCGTCTGGCTCCCACGTCTCAGCCGGCTCATCTGGTTCCCATGCCTCAGCCGGCTCATCTGGCTCCCACGCCTCAGCCGGCTCGTCGGGCTCCCACGCCTCAGCCGGCTCATCTGGCTCCCACGTCTCAGCCGGCTCATCTGGCTCCCACGTCTCAGCCGGCTCATCTGGCTCCCACGCCTCAGCCGGCTCGTCGGGCTCCCACGCCTCAGCCGGCTCGTCGGGCTCCCACGCCTCAGCCGGCTCGTCGGGCTCCCACGCCTCAGCCGCCTCGTCGGGCTCCCACGCCTCAGCCGGCTCGTCGGGCTCCCACGCCTCAGCCGGCTCGTCGGGCTCCCACGCCTCAGCCGGCTCGTCGGGCTCCCACGCCTCAGCCGCCTCGTCGGGCTCCCACGCCTCAGCCGCCTCGTCGGGCTCCCACGCCTCAGCCGCCTCGTCGGGCTCCCACGCCTCAGCCGCCTCGTCGGGCTCCCACGCCTCAGCCGCCTCGTCGGGTTCCCACGCCTCACCCGCCACGTCCGACTCTCACCCGCCACGTCCGACTCTCACCCGCCACGTCCGACTCTCACGTCTCGGCCGGTCCTTCAGGCTTGCCTAGGTGGGATGCCGGGTGGCGGCTCTGGGGGGGTACTGTCATACCTGCTCCTACTCCCCCTCTCTGTGCCAGGCTGCCCAACATTATGCACACCTGTCATCATCATTTCGCACATCAACACTCATTGGACTCACCTGGACTCCTTCACTTTGTTGATTGCCCTTCTGTTTCCTGTCCGTTGTTTATTAAATGTTCACTCCCTGTATTTGCTTCTCGTCTCCCAGTATCTGTCCTTACAAGGGCCTTGGTCTGGGGAGGTGACAAAGAACCCAATGGTCACTCTGAGAGAGCTCCAGAGTTCTTCTGTGGCGATGGGAGAACCTTCCAGAAGGACAACCATCTCTGCAGCACTCCAACAATCAGGCCTTTTTGGTAGAGTGGCCAGACGGAAGCCACTCCTCAGTAAAATGCACATGAGAGCCCGCTTGGAGTTTGCCAAAAGGCACCTAAACACTCTCAGACCATGAGAAACAAGATTCTCTGGTCTGATGAAACCAAGATTGAACTTTTTGGCCTGAATGCCAAGCGTCACGCCTGGAGGAAACCTGGCACCATTCCTACGGTGAAGCATGGTGGTGGAAGCATTATACTGTGGGGATGTTTTTCAGTGGCAGGGACTGGGAGACTAGTCAGAATCGAGGAAAAGATGACCGATAGCAAAGTTCAGAGAGATCCTCGATGAAATCCTGCTCCAGAGCGCTCAGGACCTCGCTCTGGGGCAATGATTCACCTTCCAACAGAACAATGACACTAAGCACACAGCCAAGACAACGCAGGAGTGGCTTCGGAACAAGTCTCTGAATGTCCTTGAGTGGCCCAGCCAGAGCCTGGACTTGAACCCGATCTAACATCTCTGGAAAGACCTGAAAATAGCTGTGCAGCGACACTCCCCATCCAACCTGACAGAGCTTGAGCGGTTCCGCAGAGAAGAATGGGAGAAACTCACCAAATACAGGTGTGCCAAGTTTGTAGCATCATACCCAAGAAGACTCGAGGCTGTAATCGCTGCCAAAGGTGCTTCAACAAAGTACTGAGTAAAGGGTCTGAAAACTTATGTAAATGTGATATTTACATAAATTATATTGCAAAAAAAGTATATATAATGTTTTTGTTTTGTCATTATGGGATATTGTGTGTCGATTGATGAGTGAAAAAAGAGTAAGGCCGTAACGTAGAATAAGGCCGTAACGTAGCAAAATGTGGAAAAAGTGAAGGGGTCTGAATACTTTCCGAATGCACTGTACCTTTGATATAGGAGATACAACAAAACAATACATTGGTATTTTGCCATGGATTTAGTTTGTTGAAGTGGAGGTGAATGTTGAATGGTCAGTGTCTTCAGCGCTGTGTGATTTGAGTTTGGTTCTTTACACACGTCTTGCTCTTTATCTCAGTCTGCAGCACTGTTTAAAAGACTCGGTTTGGATAGCCTCTGCTGAGTCACCAACAACCGGATGTTCAAGTTTTCAGGGAAAGTGGAAAAAGAGATACTTTTGAGGAGATTGAAAACTCGTTTGGAGTCATATTACCACCCATTGTGTATGTTGCCTATGCATCGTCAATGGGCCACAATTCTGGGACAAAGAGAGCTCTCCTTCAAGGAGGGAATGGGAGTCAATTGGGTGCTAGCTCAAAAACACGATTGGTCGACCGTCTGCTGGGTGGAGCGTTATATGTTCCTCCAGTGCATACATTTTCATCCTTTTTTCATACTGGCCCCCACAGGAATTGAATCCACAACCCTGGCATTGTAAGCGCAATGCACTTCCAACTTAACTACATGGGACCAACTGGGCTATGTTAGGCAGGATGTATGGAGCTAGTAGGCTGGGTGTATGGGGTTAGTAGACTGGGTGTATGGGGTTAGTAGACTGGGTGTATGGGGTTAGTAGGTAGGGTGTATGGGGTCAGTAGGCAGGGTGTATGGGGTCAGTAGGCAGGGTGTATGGGGTTAGTAGACTGGGTGTATGGGGTTAGGAGGCAGTGTGTATGGAGTTAGTAGGCAGGGTGTATGGGGTTAGTAGACTGGGTGTATGGAGTTAGTAGGCAGGGTGTATGGGGTTAGTAGACTGGATGTATGGGTTAGTAGGCAGGGTGTATGGGGTTAGGAGGCAGGGTGTATGGCGTTAGTAGGCAGGGTGTATGGGGTTAGTAGACTGGGTGTATGGAGTTAGTAGGCAGGGTGTATGGGGTTAGTAGACTGGGTGTATGGGGTTAGTAGACTGGGTGTATGGAGTTAGTAGACTGGGTGTATGGGGTTAGTAGACTGGATGTATGGGGTTAGTAGACTGGGTGTATGGAGTTAGTAGACTGGGTGTATGGAGTTAGTAGACTGGGTGTATGGGGTTAGTAGACTGGGTGTATGGTTTTAGTAGACTGGGTGTATGGGGTTAGTAGGCAGGGTGTATGGGCTTAGGAGGCAGAGTGTATGGAGTTAGTAGGCAGGGTGTATGGGGTTAGTAGACTGGGTGTATGGGGTTAGTAGACTGGGTGTATGGAGTTAGTAGGCAGGGTGTATGGGGTTAGTAGACTGGGTGTATGGTTTTAGTAGACTGGGTGTATGGGGTTAGTAGGCAGGGTGTATGGGCTTAGGAGGCAGAGTGTATGGAGTTAGTAGGCAGGGTGTATGGGGTTAGTAGACTGGGTGTATGGAGTTAGTAGGCAGGGTGTATGGGGTTAGTAGACTGGATGTATGGGGTTAGTAGACTGGGTGTATGGAGTTAGTAGACTGGGTGTATGGGGTTAGTAGGCAGGGTGTATGGGCTTAGGAGGCAGAGTGTATGGAGTTAGTAGGCAGGGTGTATGGGGTTAGTAGACTGGGCTTATGGAGTTAGTAGGCAGGGTGTATGGGGTTAATATACTGGGTGTATGGAGTTAGTAGGCAGGGTGTATGGGGTTAGTAGACTGGGTGTATGGAGTTAGTAGGCAGTGTGTATGAGGTTAGGAGGCAGGGTGTATGGGGTTAGTAGGCTGGGATGGTACCCTGGTCTGTGCTCTGGTACTCTGTGTTTGGAGGTCTTGTGGTCTGGGGGAATGGAGGAATGGGGATCTGAAGGCCTGGGGTAATTAGTAGAATGGAGGGAGAGGAGTAGTCATGGGCCTGGGGGATGGGGTTCTGATACTGGTTTGGGGTAATGGGGAAGTGGATGACTGGAGGAGAGGTGGAACTGTTCTGTATGATGTCTTCATTGTCTCTGGATAGCTCTCCCTGTGGAGTAAGGGCCTCAGCTGCTGATGTAGGCCAGCCACACACACTGAAAACACATCTCTCTCTCTCTGTCTCTCTGATAGGTCAGAGCCGTATCAGGAGTTGTGACAGGAGAGGAGAGCCAATCAGAGGAGAGAGAGATGTTGGTGCAGGGCGGGCCTTGGGTCCTGTCTGTCATGTCTTTGCTCCTGCTGCTGTGGCAAGAAGTGTCTGCTATCGAGGTTCCTCTTGATCGTAAGTCCATCAATCAAATCGCAAGCACATGAAATCAGTCAAAACATTGTTTTATAATATATATTTTATAGAAAAACCTTTGGTTCTCATACAATTTAGATACCAGTGATCCACCCAATGGTTTTGGAATTGAAGGACAGTGAACAAAAAATTAAGAAAACAAAGTTTTATGCCACATCCCTTCCAAACCTATTGGTGTTTACTGTGACAGATGGACTTTCAGGAAAAAAAGCATGTGAAATGAAGTGATTTATATATACATGTACCGTGTATACTCTATGTAAAACACAACACAGTTATCCTGTCTTTGCATCTGCAGATCCAGCTTCATGTAAAGTGATATCTCTTAACAATAGAACTGAGCTCACATACACTCATCTCTCTGACCATCCCCCATCCCGCACGCACGCACACTTTTACACACACACACACACACACACGCACACATACACACACACACACTTACACTCACACACTCGCACATATTGATGTGTTACCCAGTGAATCTGTTCAGTCCATCCATATGATCTAAAGATATTTCTGCATGGTTTAACTATAGTTGAGTGTATATTCTACCAACTGAATTATGAATTATGGCAAGCTAATTCAATATGAATTGAATGTATATGTTTTCATCCAACACAGAGCTGAAACCAATTTTGCAGTAACCGATATTCAAATCTACAGTTGAACCATAGAACTCTGCACATTAACATTTGATGAGCATATAGAGTAGGTTGTTCCATAGTACTGTGCAATCAAATGTGACAGTTTCTCACGTATGGCTGACTACGGTGGCTCTCTCTTCTCATAACCATTCACCTCTGACTACCCATCACTGATTTCAAATCAAATCAACATTTCTAATCAAATCAAATTTTATTGGTCACATACACATGGTTAGCAGATGTTAATGCGAGTGTAGCGAAATGCTTGTGCTTCTAGTTCCAACAGTGCAGTAATATCCAACAAATAATCTAACAATTCCCAACAATTACCTAACACACACAAATCTAACTAGTAATCTAACAATTCCCAACAATTACCTAACACACACAAATCTAAAGGGGTGAATGGGAATATGTACATATACAGTGCCTTGCGAAAGTATTCGGCCCCCTTGAACTTTTCGACCTTTTGCCACATTTCAGGCTTCAAACATAAAGATAATTATTTGTGAAGAATCAACAACAAGTGGGACACAATTATGAAGTGGAACGAAATTTATTGGATATTTCAAACTTTTTTAACAAATAAAAAACTCAAAAATTGGCCGTGCAAAATTATTCAGCCCCTTTACTTTCAGTGCAGCAAACTCTCTCCAGAAGTTCAGTGAGGATCTCTGAATGATCCAATGTTGACCTAAATGACTAATGATGATAAATAGAATCTCCTGTGTGTAATCAAGTCTCCGTATAAATGCACCTGCTCTGTGATAGTCTCAGAGGTCCGTTTAAAGCGCAGAGAGCATCATGAAGAACAAGGAACACACCAGGCAGGTCCGAGATACTGTTGTGGAGAAGTTTAAAGCCGGATTTGGATACAAAAATATTTCCCAAGCTTTAAACATCCCAAGGAGCACTGTGCAAGCGATAATATTGAAATAGAAGGAGTATCAGACCACTGCAAATCTACGAAGACCCGGCCGTCCCTCTAAACTTTCAGCTCATACAAGGAGAAGACTGATCAGAGATGCAGCCAAGAGGCCCATGATCACTCTGGATGAACTGCAGAGATCTACAGCTGAGGTGGGAGACTCTGTCCATAGGACAACAATCAGTCGTATACTGCACAAATCTGGCCTTTATGGAAGAGTGGCAAGAAGAAAGCCATTTCTTAAAGATATCCATAAAAAGTGTCGTTTAAAGTTTGCCACTAGCCACCTGGGAGACACACCAAACATGTGGAAGAAGGTGCTCTGGTCAGATGAAACCAAAATCGAACTTTTTGGCAACAATGCAAAACGTTATGTTTGGCGTAAAAGCAACACAGCTCATCACCCTGAACACACCATCCCCACTGTCAAACATGGTGGTGGCAGCATCATGGTTTGGGCCTGCTTTTCTTCAGCAGGGGCAGGGAAGATGGTTAAAATTGATGGGAAGATGGATGGAGCCAAATACAGGACCATTCTGGAAGAAAACCTGATGGAGTCTGCTAAAGACCTGAGACTGGGATGGAGATTTGTCTTCCAACAGACAATGATCCAAAACATAAAGCAAAATCTACAATGGAATGGTTCACAAATAAACATATCCAGGTGTTAGAATGGCCAAGTCAAAGTCCAGACCTGAAACCAATCGAGAATCTGTGGAAAGAACTGAAAACTGCTGTTCACAAACGCTCTCCATCCAACCTCACTGAGCTCGAGCTGTTTTGCAAGGAGGAATGGGCAAATATTTCAGTCTCTCGATGTGCAAAACTGATAGAGACATACCCCAAGCGACTTACAGCTGTAATCGCAGCAAAAGGTTGCGCTACAAAGTATTAACTTAAGGGGGCTGAATAATTTTGCACGCCCAAATTTTCAGTTTTTTATTTGTTAAAAAAGTTTGAAATATCCAATAAATTTCGTTCCACTTCATGATTGTGTCCCACTTGTTGTTGATTCTTCACAAAAAATTACAGTTTTATATCTTTATGTTTGAAGCCTGAAATGTGGCAAAAGGTCAAAGTTCAAGGGGGCCGAATACTTTCGCAAGGCACTGTAAATATATGGATGAGCGATGGCCGAGCGGCATAGGCAAGGTGCAGTAGATGGTATAAAATACAGTATATACATGTGATATGAGTAATGTAAGATATGTAGCCATTATTAAAGTGGCATTATTTAGTGGCATTGTTTAAAGTGACTAGTGATCCATTTATTCAAGTGTCCAGTGATTGGGTCTCAATGTGGGCAGCAGCCTCTCTGTGCTAGTGATGGCTGTTTAGCAGTCTGATGGCCTTGAGATAGAAGCTGTTTCTCAATCTCTTTGATGCTCCTGTACTGACCTCGCCTTCTGGATGATAGCGGGGTGAACAGGCAGTGGCTCGGGTGGTTGTAGTCCTTGATGATCTTTTTGGCCTTCCTGTGACATCGGGTGCTGTAGGTGTCATGGAGGGCAGGTAGTTTGCCCCCAGTGATGCGTTGGGCTGACCGCACCACCCTCTGGAGAGCCTTGCGGTTGAGGGCGGTACAGTTGCCGACAGGAGGCTCTCGATTGTGCATCTGTAAAAGTTTGTCAGATTTCAGCCAAAACATCAATACACACACACACACACACACACACACACACCCTGATATGCTACTCCTATACCAGGCCATTCTAACATGTATAAAAGCTTGTGCCTCCCATTGGACTGACTCCAGTGTGAATATGAAACTAAGAGACAAAGGAAAGGAGACCTTTTCTCTCTCCGTTCTCTCTTGTTTTTTTTTTCATAAAGGAGAATAATAGCTGTGAATGTCTCACAGTGGTGTTATGAAAAATGATTTGATAGGAATAAAGTGCCATGGGCACCTGCTATTTGGAGGTCAACCACACCTGCACACTACTTATTCTCGACCTCACACACACGGCGATCAGCTGTCATCACCTCTGTAGTTCCACCTCATCGACCCTCTACAGCACCCTCAATGTCTCTTTATACTCCACAACCTTTCACCGCTGGCCTCAGAAAGCTCTATTAATTAGTGTCAGACAGAGGACTCACACACACACACAGACACACACAGACACACACAGAGAGAGACTGTAGTACATATAAAGACAGAAAGTCCTGAGAGGAATGGCTCTTGTCAATCAGACACACAGCATTGGACCACTACTGTATGTCAATTACAGTATGTCAGTCATGGCCATTTACAGGGTAGCTAAAGAGTGACATGAAGACAATATGAAATATATTATACATGTAAATGTACTGTTTTGTGATAGATTATTTATGCAGTGGAATATAATTAAATATGTGTATTTTATGTTCATCTGTACTGTTCTTGAAAATTACTAACTTGCTGATTCTAGCAGATGAAAATCATATCATCTCTCTTTCCCTCTCTCCGCTGCTCCCTCCTTTAAAATCAACCTTTTCCCGATGTGGAATCATCAACAGGTAAGTTTACATCTCATTGTTTCAGCTTCATTGTTTCAGGACATATTCACAGTCATTGTAGTCAATAAACGTATTATGCTACTCTAATAACAAAATGTACTTTACATACAAAACATGGATATAACAGTATAATAACTTTGTTTTGTAGAATAACATTTTATGACATGCCTAATCCATAACAATAGAACTGTAACTGCAGTATGTGACTAACATTGTTTAACGCTGTAGACATGCTCTAGCTATAGGCCTGTGTTGCAATGAACACTCTAATATCACTAACAACACCTGCAACATCTCTCTCTCTCTCTCTCTCTCTCTCTCTGCCCTTCTCTCTCACTCACTGTCTTTGGGACTAACAGAAAAGATCCAGCAGGACTGTAAGTATTCTCTATTAACACAGTCATCATTTGTATTGTGTCTACTGTGTCTATTTTCTGTTGTGTCTGTTGTCTTTACTCTTAGAAAAAAATGGTTATTCAACGGGTTCTCCTATGGGGACAGCCGAAGAACCCTTATTGGTTCTAGATAGCACTTTTTCTACTTAGAGTGTATTGTGTCTCTATGGGGGATGAAAATACCAATTTGAACCCACATTTACAGCATAAATGATCTAATGGTTTACGTGCTGTAGTACTAGGAGCTAGGGCTGTTACGGTGACTGTATTACCGCCACATCGGCGGCCATGAGGCATGACTGGAGACCTGGTCCGTGGAGCAGGCACGGACTGACCAGGATGGGGAGACCCACTGGAGGCCTGGTCCGAGGAGGAGGCACAGGATAAACCGGGCTGTGGGGGAGCACTGGAGTTCTGGTACGGACGCTCTTTACCCACACTCCAGGCTGAATGCCCACTTTGGCCCGGCACGGGCGGAGAGCAGGCATTGGGCGAACTGGACCCTCCCAGCGCTCTGGAGACACAGTGCGCAACGCCGGCGCAGGATAACCTGGACCGAGGAGGCGCACTGGAGACCAGACGCGCTGAGCTGGCACCATCCGCCCTGGCTCGATGCCTGCACTCGCATGGCACTTGCGGGGGGCTGGTATGTAGCGCACCGGGCTTTGAACGCGCACTGGGGACACCGTGCGCTCCACAGCATAACACGGTGTCTTACCAGTACCACGCTGCTTCCGGTAAGCACGGGGAGTTGGCTCAGGTCTACCGCCTGACTCCGCCAATCTCCCCGTGTGCCCCCCCAAAACATTTTTTGGGGCTGCCTCTCGTGTCTGCTGCGCTCCCTTTCCTCATACCAGCGCCTCTCAGCTCTCGCCGCCTCGATCTCCCACTGCGGGCGGCGATAATCCCCAGCTTGAGCCCATGGTCCTTTCCCGTCCAGGATTTCCTCCCAAGTCCATGAATCCTGAACGCTCCTCTCTTGGCGCTTCTCCTTCCTCCGCTGCTTGTTCCGTTGTTGGTGGGTAATTCTGTAACGGCCGTCGTTCAAATGAGACCAAGGTGCAGCGGAGGATGTGTTCATCTTCAGGAATTTATTAAAGAAAGAACACGTTAGACAAAAACAAGAAACCGACAGCCAAACAGTCCTGTCAGGTGCAAACAAATTCAAAACAATTACCCACAAAACCCAAAGGAAAAACATGCTCCTTATGTGTGAATCCCAATCAGCAACAACGAGCTTCAGCTGTGCCTGATTGGGAGCCACACACGGCCCAAAACAAAGAAATACAAAAACATAGAGAAAGGAACATAGAACGCCCACCCAATGTAACACCCTGGCCTAACCAAAATAAAGAACAAAAAACCCCTCTCTATGGCCAGGGCGTTACACAGATGTTAATGCGAGTGTAGTGAAATGCTTGTGCTTCTAGTTCCAACAGTGCAGTAATATCTAACAAGTAATCTAACAATTTCCAGCAATTACCTAACACACACAAATCTAACTATCAATCTAACAATTTCCAACAATTACCTAACACACACAAATCTAACTATCAATCTAACAATTCCCAACAATTACCTATCACACACAAATCTAAAGGGGTGAATGAGAATATGTACATATAAATATATGGATGAGTGATGGCCGAGCGGCATAGGCAAGGTGCAGTAGATGGTATAAAATACAGTATATACATGTGATATGAGTAATGTAAGATATGTAGACATTATTAAAGTGGCATTATTTAGAGTGGCATTGTTTAAAGTGACTAGTGATCCATTTATTAAAGTGGCCAGTGATTGGGTCTCAATACAGTATATACATGTGATATGAGTAATGTAAGATATGTAGACATTATTAAAGTGGCATTATTTAGAGAGGCATTGTTTAAAGTGACTAGTGATCTATTTACTAGTCACTTTAAATGTAAATGTATTCAAATCTAATGAAACACTTAATGAGAGCCTATGAGCTGATGTCATGCAAAATCTCTATAGGCTATGCAATTGCATGAGAAAACAGAGGGGATCCCATCAGCTTTCTATAGGCTAAGCCTACTATATTTATTTCTCAACTTTCCTAATATCAAGCACATTGCTTCTCTTTTCAACAGGAGTATAGCCTACCTGGCTGGCATGAAAATGAACCACAGGAAAAAGCATCCTCCATTCGCTATTTAAGTGCATAGATGACATGTATTATTTTCAGCTGCCCCTGTTTCGAGACAGGTGCATGATAATAGTGTGATGGGTGACAATATTAGCCTATCACTTGTGAATGATGCCCAGCAAACAGAGCACGCTTCTTCTTTTTTTTGCGACTTTTTCAAATCATAGTCGCACACCTCATGTAGCCTGGCCTATATGTTTTGGTAAGGTTTGTATCACAACTAAAGTGGCCAAATAACTTAAATGAAGCACATCAATCTGCTTCACAACGGGTGTAGAGAAAACTGGCATACATACGCAGCACGTGAGTTTCAAGTTTTGGGAAGATCATTTTCACCATAAAAATGCACCTTAATAATAAAAGCATTACATGCATAATCACATTTGTGGTCACTTTTAAAGATTGATGTTTTCCTGCTAATGGAACATTCACACCTATAGCCTACTGCCGTGTGCGCATTGCTGAGCTTATAATGTGAAGAAATTGCCTAATAGTTTATCAACATTTTAAGCCAAAAGTTCTGATCTGTTGCGTCAGCCTCATTGCTTTAAACCGTTTTTCTGATGCTAGTGGTTGTATTAATTTGGGATCTATCACATCCCACAACTGTCCCAGACTGTGTTTGGAATATTTATTTATCGTACAGAATAGAATAGGTCGACTTTTGTATTATTGGGGATAGTAGATTGACATAGACTAGTGTTTTTGCTGTTCGTTAGGCCTACTCATCTTGTTGGCTGACAAAAAGTAAACGTGGAGAGTTCTTCCAATATCATCAATATGCTCCTCAGAATTGGATAAGGACGCGCACAGTTGCGCATCCTTATCAGCCCAAGGGCACAACGGCCACTGTCCGCAAAAGGCATGGATTCTTTTAGGGGGCATTACGGCCACACAAAGGTGATGCCACCTGGAAAATTGAGGCATTATCAAGTGCTTGTCAAATAGTGAATGAGAGACTGATGAAGTGTTTACAGCCTGTGCAAAAAAATGCTTTTCATGCAGCTTTTTTCAAATCATCATTAGTCTCATCATGCAGCCTTACAATGTATTAAAAATCAAAACATATAGCCCAACGTTTGTAGAACAACTAAAGTTACATTAATAACTCTAAATTAAGCATATAGGAGGACCTGTTTCTTTCTTAACTTATGGACAGACGTTCTGCTAGCAGAACGCCTCACCAATATCCAATGGTAGAGCGTGGCGCGAAATACAAATACCTCAAAAATGCTATAACTTCAATTTCTCAAACATATGACTATTTTACACCATTTTAAAGACAAGACTCTCATTAATCTAACCACATTGTTCGATTTCAAAAAGGCTTTACAGTGAAAGCAAAACATTAGATTATGTCAGGAGAGTACCCTGCCAAAAATAATCACACAGCCATTTTCAAAGCAAGCATATATGTCACAAAAACCAAAACCACAGCTAAATGCAGCACTAACCTTTGATATTCATCAGATGACACTCCTAGGACATTGTTATACAATACATGCATGTTTTGTTCAATCAAGTTCATATTTATATCAAAAGCCAGCTTTTGACATTAGCATGTGATGTTCAGAACTAGCATACCCACTGCAAACTTCCGGTGAATTTACTAAATTACTCATGATAAACGTTCGCAAAAAACATAACAATTATTTTAAGAATTATAGATACAGAACTCCTTTATGCAATCGCGGTGTCAGATTTTAAAATAGCTTTTCGACGAAAGCACATTTTGCAATATTCTGAGTACATAGCCCGGCCATCATGGCTAGCTATTTTGACACCCACCAAGTTTGGGGCTCACCAAACTCAGAATTACTATTAAAAAAAAATTGGATTACCTTTGCTGTTCTTCGTCAGAATGCACTCCCAGGACTTCTACTTCAACAACAAATGTTGTTTTGGTTCCAAATAATCCATAGTTATATTCAAATAGATCCGTTTTGTTCGTGCGTTCAGGTCACTATCCGAAGGGTGACGCGCGAGCGCATTTCGTGACAAAAAAAATCAGAATATTCCATTACCGTACTTCGAAGCATGTTAAACACTGTTTAAAATGAATTTTTATGCTATTTTTCTCGTAAAATAGCGATAATGTTCCAACCGGGCGACGTTGTATTCATTCAAAGGCTGAAAGAAAAAAATGGAGAATTGTCGTGAAGCGCTTCTCAGTCTCACTGTTCCCAGGCTGACCACTAACAAATTCTCATGCTGTTCTTCGCCCAGAGACAGCAGACACCCCATTACACTTTCTGGCGCCTTCTGAGAGCCAATGGAAGCCTTAGAAAATGTCATGTTACAGCGTAGATGCTGTATTTTCGATAGAGATGCTACAGAAGGACAACAAATTGTCAGACAGGGCACTTCCTGTATGGAATCTTCTCATGTTTTGGCCTGCCATATGAGTTCTGTTATACTCACAGACACCATTCAAACAGTTTTAGAACCTTTAGAGTGTTTTCTATCCAAATCTACTAATTATATGCATATTCTCGTTTCTGGGCAGGAGTAGTAACCAGATTAAATTGGTACGTTTTTTTATCCGGCCGTGAAAATACTGCCCCCTATCCCAAACAGGTTAACAGCTCAACACAGAATAGCCGCATGTGCGCACTCCCTCCAATCTTTTGGAGAAAATATCCTTTCTATTTTATTCAGATATGTTCAATTGTATTCTTCATACTATAAAATAATATAAAATAATTCCACGGAATTCTAAGCAATTGCTGTCTGCTAAATGAACTAGTGTAGCCCACAACCATATGGACTAGCCAGATCAGGGCCTAACATAAGGACAACTCAGAGTATGCCATTCTGTTCTTCCAAAATATACTACATTTTTCTTCATATCATGTTTCTTTAGACCAGCCTAAAATTAATTATGGATTTATTGTGAAGGTGTAGGCTATATTACATGGACTTTTTAAAATGTAGTTGTTCCAAAGGTCAGCATCAGTGGCTTGTGGAAGCCAGGAGATGCTAAATGTATTTATGTTAATTAATGGTCAATTACCGTGAGACTGGCAGTTATTTGCATGACAATCACTGGCTGACTAAATGTCATGACAGCCACAGCCCTACTAGGAGCAGGTTTTCTTTTCCATTCCGAAGCAACTTACGTTAACTAGCTCTGTGTTTGTATGGTTGCCATAGAAACACTAATGGATGGATGACTCCGGCTGTTACCTATTGTTTACAGTAGTGCATAAGAACAGTTGGGTAACCGGCAGCATCCCCAAACTGAGGACAAATAGAGAATAGTAATGGGCAATGGAATTCCCTCTTTCTCTCTAACGGAAAGCTTTCTATCTTGGCAAGGGGACTTCCGTCAGACTTGGGCTATTCCCTTTAAAACTGTGGTTACTCTGGAGAAGATTTGTGACACACACACACACACTCACCGGCTGTTCCTCTCTCCCATGTAGTTACATCATGGCAAGGAAGTATCTCTTTCAACTGGGGCTATTTTGTACAATGGGAGTGGAGGCAAGCAATTTTCTTTGAGGCTGGGCTTGATAGTGTGTAGTGTCAGTGTACAGATTTAGGATCTCAATTTGAGCCAGTTTGCTACAGCGGGAAAATAATCATGCAGCAACCATAATGTGAATTATTATGTCGTTTAAAATTAATGGACATTTTTGTAGGGGTTGATACATTTTCCAAAAGGGAAAATCAAGTATGACATTTCAAAGTGAACATGACTAACTTCAGAAGCTTTTTTAAACCTAAAATACACTTCAAATATGTAAAATTCCTGCATTTCAGGAAAGTTCTCCTGCATCAAGGTGATCAAATTAAGATCTTACACCTGTATCAGTGTATCGTTATATAGGCAGTGTAGGACGTACAGTAGAAAGACACGGTTATCATAACAACAGGAAGAAAGAAACAGACTGTCCAGCTTGTCATCGGGAAAGTTCTAAGTTATCTTAAAGGCTGGGCCTTACAGTTGAGCCTGGTTCTGATAGATGAGCCTGATAGTTGAGTCTTGGTCTGATAGTTGAGGCTGGGTCTGATAGTTGAGGCTGGGTCTGATAGTTGAGTCTGGGTCTGATAGTTGAGTGGGTCTGATAGTTGAGCCTGGGTCTGATAGATGAGGCTGGGTCTGATAGATGAGACTGGGTCTGATAGATGAGCCTGATAGTTGAGGCTGGGTCTGATAGATGAGCCTGGGTCTGATAGATGAGGCTGGGTCTGATAGATGAGCCTGATAGTTGAGTCTGGGTCTGATAGTTGAGTCTGGGTCTGATAGTTGAGGCTGGGTCTGATAGTTGAGGCTGGGTCTGATAGTTGAGACTGGGTCTGATAGTTGAGGCTGGATCTGATAGACAAGGCTTGGTCTGATAGATGAGCCTGGGTCTGATAGACAAGGCTTGGTCTGATAGAAGAGCCTGGATCTGATAGACAAGGCTTGGTCTGATAGAAGAGCCTGGATCTGATAGACAAGGCTTGGTCTGATAGAAGAGCCTGGATCTGATAGACAAGACTTGGTCTGATAGACGAATCTGGGTCTGACAGACGAGTCTGGGTCTGACAGACGAGTCTGGCTCTGACAGTCGAGTCTGGGTCTGACAGTCGAGTCTGGGTCTGACAGTCGAGTCTGGGTCTGACAGTCGAGTCTGGGTCTGACAGTCGAGGCCGGGTCTGACAGTCGAGGCCGGGTCTGACAGTCGAGGCCGGGTCTGACAGTCGAGGCCGGGTCTGACAGACGAGGCCGGGCCTGACAGACGAGGCCGGGCCTGACAGACGAGGCCGGGCCTGACAGTCGAGGCCGGGTCTGACAGTCGAGGCCGGGCCTGACAGACGAGGCCGGGCCTGACAGACGAGGCCGGGCCTGACAGTCGAGGCCGGGCCTGACAGTCGAGACCGGGCCTGACAGTCGAGCCTGGGTCTGGTAGATGTGTGGTGACAGTACAGAGCGGAATGAGTGCTCAGTGATCTAGAAGTGGACCAGGGCAGAATAACAGTGGGGAATCATCTGGCTTAAGTGGGCAATTAAATAAGAGTGAGCACAGCTGTGTTAAGGCCAGAGGGAGGGGAGAATACACAGTATCAACACCATAACCCAATCCTCTCCTCCTCACTTCACTTCTCCTGGATATGGCTGGTGTGTGTGTGTGTGTGTGTGTGTGTGTGTGTGTGTGTGTGTGTGTGTGTGTGTGTGTGTGTGTGTGTGTGTGTGTGTGTGTGTGTGTGTGTGTGTGTGTGTGGCGCGCTGGGTTGTCTGGTGATTGGCTGAAAGCCGTGATATATCAGACGTATACATGTACCACGGGTATGACAAAAAATTACTTTTTACTGTTCTAATTGCGTTGGTAACCAGTTTATAATAGCAATAACCCATCTCGGCGGTTTGCGGTATATGGCCAATGTACCACGGCTAATGCATTGTGCATAAGAGCAGTCCTTAGCCGTGGTATGTTGGCCATATACCACACCTCCTCGGACATTATTGCTGAATCTTGCGCTATCTCCTTTTCTCTCTCTCTCTGTTTGCATTCTTTCTCTCCTTTGTCTCTCTCTTTCTCTCTCTCTCCAGTGAAGCAGCCTCCCACCATAATGAAACAGTCATTGAAGGACTACATTGTTGATCCTAGAGACAACATCATCATTGAATGTGAGGCCAAGGGGAACCCCGTGCCAACGTGAGTTACACACAAATACCCATCCCTCTCTCTGTCCTTCCCTCATCTATCGCCTCGCTTTTCCACTCAGCTTGTCATCTCTAATTTCTCACACCCTCTCACCCACTTTCTCTCTCTCTCTCTCTCTCTCTCTCTCTCTCTCTCTCTCTCTCTCTCTCTCTCTCTCTCTGATTATTCTATTGTCTTTTTGTTTGTGATTGTTTCGTTCTCTCTTCATCCTGCATACTTTCCGACACCGTTGTTCTATCCCTCCCTTTCTCCCAACTGAAGCTGGGTCTCCACTTGTTATCCCTCTCTCGTTCTTTTTCTCTCATATTTACTCTCCAGCTCACTCCTTTTTTTATTGTTTCTCTTCAGTCCTATCTTCCTGTTGTCTCCCTCTTTAACTCCCCTTTCCTACTGTCACCCTGCCTTGTCACTTTGCTCTCTCTCTCTTCCTCTGACTCACTGTGACAGTTATACAGGGTGGCAGTCATTATTGTGAGCATGAATAGGCCAGCTCATGACTGCTCTGTCATCCTGCACCCCATTTCACCCCCCTACTCTCCACCTGGACCCCATTCCAATCCCTACCTGAACCTTGTCAGCACCCCACCAAACCGCTACCCCATACTCATTGGCACACTTTGCCTTAACCCCCTAAATCCACCCCCACTTCTTTTCCTCGCTTCCAAACCATCCAGTCACCCCATGACAGCCTCCAGCCACCCCATGACAGCCTCCAGCCACCCCATGACATCCACCCAGCCACCATCCACCCAATAACAGCCACCCATGACAGCCATCCAGCCACCCCATGACAGCCATCCAGCCACCCCATGACAGCCACCCAGCCACCCCATGACAGCCATCCAGCCACCCCATGACAGCCATCCAGCCACCACATGACAGCCATCCAGCCACCCCATGACAGCCATCCAGCCACCCCATGACATCCACCCAGCCACCATCCACCCAATAACAGCCACCCCATGACAGCCATCCAGCCACCCCATGACAGCCACCAGCCACCCTATGACAGCCACCCAGCCACCATCCACCCAATAACAGCCACCCCATGACAGCCATCCCATGACAGCCATCTAGCCACCACATGACAGCCACCCCATGACAGCCACCAGCCACCCCATGACAGCCATCCAGCCACCCCATGACAGCCATCCCATGACAGCCATCTAGCCACCCCATGACAGCCACTCAGCCACCATCCACCCAATAACAGCCACCCCATGACAGCCATCCAGCCACCCCATGACAGCCATCCAGCCACCCCATGACAGCCATCCAGCCACCCCATGACAGCCATCCAGTCACCCCATGACAGCCATCCCATGACAGCCATCTAGCCACCCCATGACAGCCACTCAGCCACCATCCACCCAATAACAGCCACCCCATGACAGCCATCCAGCCACCCCATGACAGCCATCCAGCCACCCCATGACAGCCATCCAGCCACCCCATGACAGCCATCCAGCCACCCCATGACATCCACCATCCACCCAATAACAGCCACCCCATGACAGCCAGCCAGCCACCCCATGACAGCCAGCCAGCCACCCCATGACAGCCACCAGCCACCCCATGACAGCCACCCAGCCACCCCATGACAGCCATACAGCCACCACATGACAGCCATCCAGCCACCCATCCAGCCACCCCATGACAGCCACCAGCCACCCCATGACAGCCATCCAGCCACCACATGACAGCCATCCAGCCACCCCATGACAGCCATCCAGTCACCCCATGACAGCCATCCAGCCACCCCATGACAGCCACCCCATGACAGCCACCCCATGACAGCCAGCCCATGACAGCCAGCCAGCTCTCCTGACATTACAATATGATCCCACTGAACCCACATGATACCCCGCCCCCTCCTTCTTCCACCTGGGGAAAGGGGATACCTAGTCAGTTGCACTGAATGCTTTCAACTGAAACGTCTCTTCTGCATTTAACTCAAACACCTCTGAATCTGAGAGGTGCGGGGGGGCTGTCTTAATTGGTGTCCACGTCATCAACACCTGGGGAGCAGTTGTTGTTGGGGGTTAACCACCTTGCCAGCTCGGGGATGCGAATTAGCGACCTTTCGGTTACTGGCCCAACGCCCATAACCGCTAGGCTACCTGCCGCTCCTAAAAACCTGATATGCCAGCCTGTTCCCCCTACCCCATTCCTCTAGTGCCTCCTCTCCCCTCACTCCCGTCCTCTCCCCTCACTCCCGTCCTCTCCCCACAACCCTCTCCTCTCCACTCACTCCCCCTCCTCTCCCCTCACTCCCCCTCCTCTCCCCTCACTCCCCCTCCTCTCCCCTCACTCCCCCTCCTCTTCCCTCACTCCCCCTCCTCTTCCCTCATTCCCGTCCTCTCCCCACAACCGCCTCCTCTCTCTCTCTCTCACTCCTCCTCCTCTCCCTTCACTCCCGTCCTCTCCCCACAACCCCCTCCTCTCCCTTCACTCCTGTCCTCTCCCCACAACCGCCTCCTCTCCCCTCACTCCCGTCCTCTCCCCACAACCGCCTCCTCTCTCTCTCTCTCACTCCTCCTCTCCCTTCACTCCCGTCCTCTCCCCACAACCCCCTCCTCTCCCCTCACTCCCGTCCTCTCCCCACAACCGCCTCCTCTCCCCTCACTCCCGTCCTCTCCCCACAACCGCCTCCTCTCCCCTCACTCCCGTCCTCTCCCCACAACCGCCTCCTCTCCCCTCACTCACCCTCCTCTCCCCTCACTCCTGTCCTCTCCCCACAACCCCCTCCTCTCCCCTCACTCCCCCTCCTCTTCCCTCACTCCCCCTCCTCTTCCCTCATTCCTGTCCTCTCCCCACAACCGCCTCCTCTCTCTCTCTCACTCCCCCTCCTCTCCCCTCACTCCTGTCCTCTCCCCACAACCCCCTCCTCTCTCCCTCACTCCCGTCCTGTCCCCACAACTCCCTCCTTTCTCTCTCACTCCCCCTCCTCTTCCCACACTCCCCCTCCTCTCCCCTCACTCCCCCTCCTCTCCCCTCACATCTACTGCCTCCTCTCCCCTCACTCCCCCTCCTTTCCCATCTACTGCCTCCTCTTCCCTCACTCCCCCTCCTCTTCCCTCACTCCCCCTCCTCTTCCCTCACTCCCCCTCCCCTCCCATCTACTGCCTCCTCTCCCCTCACTCCCCCTCCTTTCCCATCTACTGCCTCCTCTTCCCTCACTCCCCCTCCTCTTCCCTCACTCCCCCTCCTCTTCCCTCACTCCCCCTCCTCTTCCCTCACTCCCCCTCCTCTTCCCTCACTCCCCTTCCTCTCCCCTCACTCCCCCTCCTTTCCCCTCACTCCCCCTCCTCTCCCCTCATGCCAGCAGATGACATAATACATGACAAGGCATACACACACACACACACACACACACACACACACACACACACACACACACACACACACACACACACACACACACACACACACACACACACTATTTACATTTGACATTTTAGTCATTTAGCAGACGCTCTTATCCAGAGAGACTTACAGGAGCAATTAGGGTTACACACACACACACACACACACACACACACACACACACACACACACACACACACACACAAACCCTTAGTCTCCTGTGGTTGTGTAAGGTGGCTCTGACCAGCTGAGCACCGTGATCTCATTCAGGGGTGCTTTTTGTTTGTTTTGAGGCACAGTGAAGGTTTACACACACTCACAACACACACACTGCTACACATGCACACAAACACGCACACACAAATACACACTCAATGCACAAACACATGCCCGCTCACACACACAATGCGCACACACACACCCCTCATCCTTCCCAGCAAAGTAATTGTGTTAGAATAATGCGCCCCGTTGACTATTCATGCTCATGGATCATTCCAAGAGGGATCAATCACTCATTCAGCCCCAAACAGTCCTGTTGGCTTCCATACAGCCTCATATAGAGTGATCGTCTTGCTGTAGGTCTGGTCCTACGGCCCTGGTTCTATAGTCTGCCACAGACAGAGCTATGGGACTGGACTCTCCTCTGCTGTCTTCTCTCCTCCCCTCCTCTTCTGCCCTCCCCCTCCCCTCCTCTCCACTAATCTCCTCTTCTATCCTGTCCTCCCCCTCCTCCCCTCCTCTCCACTTTTCACCTCTTCTCTCCCCTAATCTCTCCTCTTCTATCCTGTCCTCCCGTCCCCTCTCCTCTCTTCCTCTTCTATCCTGTCCTCCCCTCCTCTCCACTCTTCACCTCTACTCTCCCCTAATCTCTCCTCTTCTATCCTGTCCTCCCCTCCCCTCTCCTCCTCTTCTATCCTGTCCTCCCCCTCCTCCTCCTCTCCACTCTTCACCTCTACTCTCCCCTAATCTCTCCTCTTCTATCCTCTCCTCCTCTTCTATCCTGTCCTCCCCTCTCCTCTCCTCCGCTTCTATCCTGTCCTCCTCCCCTCTTCTCTCCCCTAATCTCCTCTTCAGTCTTTTCCTCTACTATACAGTTTGTTATGTAAATATGACATGCTCTATAATCCCCTTCCAAAATAGCAGCCCTAGCAGTTATGCAACCACATGCTGTAATCATTGGTTAACCAATCAAAAGAGCTTCTGAAAAAAAAAAAAACATTTTGTGTTGTTGCACGGACTTTTCTCCTGGCCTTAAAAGCATTTCTAATTGGAGAATCTTCTCAAACAGTGATTTTTATTTCACGAGTGCTTTGGCTTAATCTGGGTCCTATTGAAGTCGCTCAAAACCCCTTGGTGGTTGAGAAGAAGAAGCATTATTCAGTGATGTCGTCAACCAGACTAGGAAGAATTGTTGAAGAAGGATGTTGAGATTTCTGACATCACTGACTAATCCTGTTTAACCCCACTGTAGATATATCTATGGTATCTCTATGGTTCTGACCCTGTTCTGTTGTGTTCTGTTTGTTTCCATGGTGAGTCAGGTTCTCATGGCGAAGGAACGGGAAGTTCTTCAACGTGGGGAAGGATCCACGGGTGACGATGCGGAAGCGCTCGGGAACGCTGGAGATTAGCTTCCGGAGCGGAGGGAGGCCAGAGGGCTATGAGGGGGAATACCAGTGTTTCGCTTCTAACGACTTTGGAACGGCGCTGACCAACAAGATCCTACTACGAGTGTCCAGTGAGGAGTCTGTTAATAAACATCCACACACACACACACACACACAGACAAAAAAAATCAGTAGGCTATATTCTGAAATGTTATAAAGTGAATATGACTTGTAATAAGTATCTCATACACGGGTGGTTGGTGGCACCTTAATTGAGGAGGATGGGCTCGTGGTAATGACTGGAGTGGAATCAGTGGAATGGTATCAAATACATCAAACACATGGTTCCCAGGTGTTCGATGCCATTACATTTTCTCCGTTCAGGCCATTATTATGAGCCATCTCCCCTCAGCAGCCCCCTGTGATCTCATGTCATCTAAATATCTCTCCCCCTCCCTCTGTCAGAGTCCCCTCTGTGGCCTAAGGAGGTGTTGGAGCCAGTGGTAGTGGCTGAGGGTTCTTCCCTGGTCTTGGCCTGTAACCCTCCTCCAGGCCTACCCCCTCCACACACCTTCTGGATGAACAGCGGTGAGTCCATCTCTCTCTCTGTCTCTCTCTATGTCTGTCTGTCCCCCTCTCCCTATGTGTCCTTCTGTCCCTCTTTATCCCAGTCGTTTGTCCTCTTAGGTGACCTCTCAGCTCTTCTGTCACTTGCTATTTAATGCTATCGCTTTCTTTTCTCTCTCTCCCTCTCTCTCTCCCGCTCTCTCTCCCGCTCTCTCTCCCGCTCTCTCTCCCCTCTCTCTCTCTTCTGTCTAGAAATGTTTCAAACCTCTCACTCTCAAGATATCCTCACTTTCTTTCTCTGTCTCTCTCTCTCGCTTGATCACTCGTTCACTCTCTCTCCCTCCTTTCTATCTCTCTATCCTCTTCTCTAGTGGTGTGTGTTACTGCTGACCCACTGTAATTCTGTGTGTGTGTGTGTGTGTGTGTGTGTAATTATCTGACTGCTGGGTAAAGAGCTGAGAGGCCAGAACCCAAGAGCAGGCAGAAGCCATTTTAAGAGCCCAGACTGAAGTAGTCCTTCACGGCTAATGGTGTTGCTATACTCTCTGGACTGTACTCCACTACTCTCACTTCACTAAATCTTAATAAGCCAAGCTAATTATAACCATGGGGCCATTATGAACATAATACATACAGTAGATTATAGCAATCATAGCATTATGGCACATTGCCCAGTCACAGTTACACACCACCACTACATTTGACCACCGGCTGGGGGATGATTGGACCACGTCACCGTCAAGACAACCAGATTGGCCCTGTCACTCGTCTTGGTTACCGAGTGTGTGATCATCTGTCGGGAGCATCTGTGTGTGTTAGGAGTTAACATTAACACAGAGCCCCAGAGTGACAAGTCCCAGTCCCAGTGCTACATCATCACAGAGGATGAGAACACTAGAGCTGACCTAGCTGGCACCATAGATATAGAATCCTAGATAGGATATATTGTCTATGGCTGGCCCCACTGGCTACCACTGTGTGTCCTAACACTGCTGGTACTCTATTACACGCTACATACACTCAGCTCAGGTCCAGTCTAGTTAGGAGTTTAAGCCAATGAGACCAGATTACAGTTAGAGTTTAAAGGGTAATGTCTATTTGATCTTTATCTACCTGGTTGGGACTGACTCTGTTTTTCAAGTCACATGAGATGTAGGTACTCCGCTTGGCCAGTCTAGTGGAGCATCTGAAATTAGATCATGTTATGGTCCATTATGAAGCATACAGTCTAAATGATTTAGGATCTTTCTCACTCACTCACTCCCTCTCTCTTCATTCTCCCCCATATTTACCTCTCTTTCCTCCCCCATCCTTACCTCTCCCTCTCTCATCTCTCCCTCCCTCCTTCCTCTCTCTCTACCGCCTCCCTTCTCTTTCTCTCTCTCTCTCCCTCTGTCCTTTCCCTCACTCCAATCCTCCCTCTCTCCCTCCCTCCCTCCGTCCTTCTCTCTCTCCACAGACATGATGTCTATAACCCAAGATAGGCGTGTGTCCATGGGTCTGAATGGAGATCTGTATTTCTCTAATGTTCTGGCTAAAGACTCCCACACAGACTACAGCTGCAACGCCCGGTTCCTCTTCACACACACCATCCAGCAGAAGAACCCCTACACACTCAAAGTGCAGACCAGTAAGTAGGCTACACACACACACACACACACACACACACACACACACACACACACACACACACACACACACACACACACACACCCCTATCCCTACACCCACCAAAAGTCTTTGAATGTAGTCATGTTCTATTGCTGTGTATGAATAGGATAATCTATTGTATGGTCAACCTGTGTGCCTCACATGAAATATGAGATGTCTCCCTCTAGTGGTGGCCTAGGCCATGACATGTACAGGATGTTATTTTACCAGGACTTTCTCCTTTGTTCCTCAGTGTGTGCTGTGGCTGTGTTCGCTCCTCCAGCTCTGCCACAATTGTTCCTGACAGAGGATTTCTCCACAGTGCCCGTCTGTCTGTAAGAAGTTGACATTTCTCTTTTTCTGACGCAGGGGAGAAGCTGCCCAGTGCTCATTTCTGACGCAGGGGAGAAGCTGCTCAGTGCTCATTTCTGACGCAGGGGAGAAGCTGCTCAGTGCTCATTTCTGACGCAGGGGAGAAGCTGCTCAGTGCTCATTTCTGACGCAGGGGAGAAGCTGCTCAGTGCTCATTTCTGACACAGGGAGAAGCTGCTCAGTGCTCATTTCTGATGCAGGGGAGAAGCTGCCCAGTGCTCATTTCTGATACAGGGGAGAAGCTGCCCAGTGCTCATTTCTGATGCAGGGGAGAAGCTGCCCAGTGCTCATTTCTGATGCAGGGGAGAAGCTGCTCAGTGCTCATTTCTGACGCAGGGGAGAAAGCTGCTCAGTGCTCATTTCTGACACAGGGGAGAAGCTGCTCGGTGCTCATTTCTGACACAGGGGAGAAGCTGCTCAGTGCCCAGTGCTCATTTCTGACACAGGGGAGAAGCTGCTCAGTGCTCATTTCTGATGCAGGGGAGAAGCTGCTCAGTGCTCATTTCTGACACAGGGGAGAAGCTGCTCAGTGCTCATTTCTGATGCAGGGGAGAAGCTGCTCAATGCTCATTTCTGACGCAGGGGAGAAGCTGCTCGGTGCTCATTTCTGACACAGGGGAGAAGCTGCTCAGTGCTCAGTGCTCATTTCTGACACAGGGGAGAAGCTGCTCGGTGCTCATTTCTGATGCAGGGGAGAAGCTGCTCAGTGCTCATTTCTGACACAGGGGAGAAGCTGCTCAGTGCCCAGTGCTCATTTCTGACACAGGGGAGAAGCTGCTCAGTGCTCATTTCTGATGCAGGGGAGAAGCTGCTCAGTGCCCAGTGCTCATTTCTGATACAGGGGAGAAGCTGCCCAGTGCTCATTTCTGATGCAGGGGAGAAGCTGCTCAGTGCTCATTTCTGATGCAGGGGAGAAGCTGCTCAGTGCTCATTTCTGATGCAGGTGAGAAGTTGCCCAGTGCTCATTTCTGACACAGGGGAGAAGCTGCTCGGTGCTCAGTGCCCAACCATTCTTACAGCTCTCTTGGAACTGGAAATCAACCCCTCTGTAAAAATGTATTTACATTTTGTGAATGTGTATGTACAGGGGTGTCTCTGTGCGTGTGTTTTCATCCTTACCGTGTGTGTGTGTGTGTGTGTGTGGGGGGGATGTGTGTGTGTGTGTGTGTGTGCTGCATGCTGACAGGCCTGTGTGTGTTTTTCAAAGCCGTATAACGACACTTCCTCTGTCAACTCCACTGACCCATATGGTGGTCAGTCCAGTCCAGACACACACTTCCTGTTACCCCCCACCCTTCACCCCCAGCAGTACCCGGTCATCATCCTAAACAGCTAGCCACGTAGCCTAGCCTGCAAATGCTAACTTCTCAGTGCAATGGATCTGTTAACAACACAGCTAGCTAACACAGCTAGCATCATAGCCTAACCTGTTAATCTGTCCGCTCAATGGCTTTTCTTTCAATACTATTAACATTATTCCCAGACTGATATAGTCCTTCAATAGCAAGCACCTAAACCTTAACCTTGGCCTGCTAACCGGCCAGCTAAACTGAATTGAATTCAAGTGTTGCGTGTTTTATTATTTACACACCCTGATGACACTCACCCTAACCAATACCTCTCACAGGCAAAATATAACACGGGGTTGATTGCCCATAAGGTCCTTTATCCTTGCATATCCTTCTCTCTCAGAAGCTGACTCATTGCATATGCAGTAACTCTGACAATAGGCCAATTGAGGTTGTCCCTTAACTCAACCAATGTCAAACATGCCCTTAGACTTAGAGCCTCTCCAAACTAAGTCAGATCTGACAGTAGAGGTTTGGGGAATCTCCCTGGGGCACTGTAGCAGTCCAAGAGGGGGTTAGAAAGGGCTTCTCTTCCTAAAATACATCCCCTTTGGTCTCTCCCCCCTCGCCCTGCCCCACAGTTACCCACACACACACACATACACACACACACACACACACACACACACACACACACACACACACACACACACACACACACACACACACACACACACACACACACACACACACACACACACACACACACACACACACACACACACACACACACACACACACACACACCCTGTATCTAATTAATTGCCCATCACTTGGAGAATTGGACAGAGTAAAGCTTCTCCTCTCCTCCTGTGTATCATAAAGCCCTTAACCCAAGCCCATTCCACAGTCAGCCCCTAGCCAGAGGGGGAACCAGTGGCATATGTTCCTACTGCCCTTGCCCTGGGGAGTAGGCCTGGGAGTGATGGCATGTGAGGGGACTCTCATAGGGACAGAATGGGGACAGTCCCCAACTAACACCCTATGGGAAGGTCGTGTAAGAGAAGGCTGAGTAAACAGGGATTATCCTAAATCATGCATGCAAATAAGAGCATTTGTGTTGATGATTCATTGTTCGTTCATTCATTATTATAAGCATGCAGATGCAAATGTTCACACACGGAGAGCGAGCATAGGAGATGGATAGAGCTGCACCACCTGTCATAATGAGTATCTCTTACACACATGTACATGCGCGTGCACACGTGGTAGTAAGCTTGTCCCTGGGGGCCAGGCCTAGTTTTCTTCTCGGGTCTCAGTGCACCATGGGAGGCTATCGATCAAGCATGGCTATTGGCTACACTTTGCCATGGCTGCGCGTTGCCATGGCTGTAATGTCACCATAGCTACTTGTCATGGTGATGGCGTGCATACAAGTAACAGCCAAAAGGAAGGTAACACCAACATAGTGTCTCAATAGGGCGTTGGGCAACATTGTTAAAATAGAAAGTCTCAAAACACTTGATTGTGTAATGAAACCATGAAAAGTAGTTCACCTATGCTGAGCTCTTGTGTTTGGTGTGTGTTTGACTGTAAACCCAATGTAAGTGTTTTAATACTCAGAATGTGTTTTAAAACAGAAATGAAGTTCTCTGAAACACCCAAAGTGGTTCTTCAACCTGAAAATTGGTGTTTTTAAGATAGCGTTGTGAAAACACTTTTTGAGGTTTCAGTGCATGTAAAAGCAGCATCACACGACACACAAACTGTGTTTTTCATACAGTCAATGGTTTAGAAATGCAAATGGATAATAGCCTAAATATTGATCGATGATAAGTCCCTATGCATTTTTGTTGTTGTTGTATTCCACCTTTATTTTTTCAATGCTTTAGACAGATTAGAAACCGGAGGGGCAGTAAAATGGAATTTTACCCACTCAACCATACAGCCACACTGTATAAAATGATTCTGGGGTGAATTAAAATTGCCAAAAAAAACAACTAACATATATTTAATAAAAATGTATGAATAGAAGTTGTGCAGAACCCGTGGTCTAGCGATAACGCTAACTAGTTCCAGCTTAGACAGGTCACCCCTATCCCCACCAAAGCCCGGGGTTCAATTACCCGCTCCAACCCTACAATCTGTTTCTTCCACCAATCTGTGTCTCCTCTGTCATTTCATAACTGTCTCCATAAAGTGTCAAAATACCACAAAAATATCTTTAAAACTTTTAAATACCCTTAAAATACCTTTAATGTAAATTTAATATAAAAATAATTATAAATGAATTTGTTGCTCAAAATTTCATGAGGATAACCAAAAAGAGAATAAATTGAGTGATTGAACTCATTGGTTTTATCTCACCTTGCATTTATTCTATTTAACAAGGTAGGTCAGTTATGAACAAATTCTTATTTACAATGGCGGCCTACACCGGCCAAACCCAGACAACGCTGGGCCAATTGTGCGCCACCCTATGGTACTCCCAATCACGGCCAGTTGTGATCCAGCCTGGATTTGAACCAGGGTGTCTATAGTGACACCTCCAGCACTGAGATGGAGTGCCTTAGACCGCTGCACCACTCAAGAGCCCTTTCTTGCATTTCTTATCTTGCCACATGACTTTGTTTATGGAGGATTGTGGGTAATTCAAATTGTTTAGACTCTATGATTCTTTCATACAATCTTATATGCATGTTTGAAGAAAGACAGGAATATTTCTATATTAGTAAGTTAAGCTAGATGTCCCATGAGGTTAATGAATCCTAATGAATTGACGTTCAATGAGGACAGTATCCATTCCCCCACATGATCGTCAATGGAAGAGGCAAATTCAGAATCCTCAGGTCTTGCAGTTCAATTACTAATGGTGGTTTGAACACTGTGCTTGACAATGCCTGTCAAAAAAGTATAAAATGATAAACATTAAGACACCAGAAAAAGGGATCTAAATCTGCGCTAGAAAGGATTCAAAACAGCATCATAGTGTTTAGAAGCTATAGAAAGAGGAAACAGTATCATAGTGTTTAGAAGCTTTATAAAGAGGAAACAGCATCATAGTGTTTAGAAGCTATAGAAAGATGAAACAGCATCATTGTGTTGAGAAGCTTTAGAAAGACGAAACAGCATCATAGTGATTAGAAGCTTTAGAAAGAGGAAACAGCATCATAGTGTTTAGAAGCTTTATAAAGACGAAACAGCATCATCGTGTTTAGAAGCTTTGGAAGAGGAAACAGTATCATAGTGTTTAGAAGCTTTATAAAGAGGAAACAGCATCATAGTGTTTAGAAGCTTTATAAAGAGGAAACAGCATCATAGTGTTTAGAAGCTTTAGAAGAGGCAACAGCATCATAGTGTTTAGAAGCTTTAGAAGAGGCAACAGCATCATAGTGTTTAGAAGCTATAGAAAGAGGAAACAGTATCATAGTGTTTAGAAGCTATAGAAACAGGAAACAGCATCATAGTGTTTAGAAGCTATAGAAAGAGGAAACATTATCATAGTGTTTAGAAGCTATAGAAACAGGAAACAGCATCATAGTGTTTAGAAGCTATAGAAAGAGGAAACATTATCATAGTGTTTAGAAGCTTTATAAAGAGTAAACAGCATCATAGTGTTTAGAAGCTTTATAAAGAGTAAACAGCATCATAGTGTTTAGAAGCTTTATAAAGAGTAAACAGCATCATAGTGTTTAGAAGCTTTAGAAGAGGCAACAGCATCATAGTGTTTAGAAGCTTTAGAAGAGGCAACAGCATCATAGTGTTTAGAAGCTTTATAAAGAGTAAACAGCATCATAGTGTTTAGAAGCTTTAGAAGAGGCAACAGCATCATAGTGTTTAGAAGCTTTATAAAGAATAAACAGCATCATAGTGTTTAGAAGCTTTAGAAAGAGTAAACAGCATCATAGTGTTTAGAAGCTTTAGAAAGAGGAAACAGCATCACAGTGTTTAGAAGCTTTATAAAGAATAAACAGCATCATAGTGTTTAGAAGCTTTAGAAAGAGGCAACATCATCATTATGTTTAGAAGCTTTAGAAAGAGGAAATTACTCCAAATAGAAGGGATCTAATTCTGCACTGGGCAGAACTACTTGAAAAACCATAATAGTGTTTTCAACCTTTTTTGTTAGTGCTCCCAGTTCCTGGCAAGGTGTTGTACAACACTTAATTAAGTGGTGTTACAGCACACCGTATAATGTTTCAAAGCATCTCAGGATGACGTGTTTCAATACTCCAGCAAAGTTAAGGTTTCGTCTCCTTCAAGTTGGTGGCAGCTCAGTTGCCACACGTTTTGGTGTAACAAAGCACTTCATTTTAACAGTGCACCACCAACCAAAACAGCTTCAATGCACCTTGGCATAAAGGTGTCTGGAACTCTTTTGGAAGTATGTGACACCGTTCTTCCATGAGAAACTCGATAATTTGGTGTTTTGTTGATGGTGGTGGAAAAGGCTGTCTCGGGCACCTCTCCAGAATCTCCCATAAGTGTTCAATTGGGTTGAGATCTAGTGACTGAGACAGCCATGGCATATGGTTTACATAATTTTCATGCTCATCAAACAATTCAGTGACAACTCGTGCCCTGTGGATGGGGGCATTGTCATCCTATGGGGGCATAACCATGGTAGCCGAAAGAATGGCCTGCCCAGCATTTTTATACATGACCCTAAGCATGATGGGATGTTAATTGCTTAATTAACTCAGGAACTACACCTGTGTGGAAGCACCTGCTTTCAATATACTTTGTATCCCTAATTTACTCATGTGTTTCCATTATTTTGGCAGTTACCCGTATGGTCTGTGCCAGTTGTTTGTACTAATCCCTGAGATACTCTCCAAGTGTCACTAACAACACTGCCACACTCTCTGTCTGCAGGGCACTGGAGATGCTAACCGTTAACAAATGATTTAATCCCATAGGCCTACAGATCAGATCTGCATCACAGAAGAAGCTAATGCTAATTGTGCCTGGTTCATTATAGCCCCATTACTCTTGAGGCTAGTTCCTTTTAATGTGGGTTAACCTTCTAATTCGACCTAAGGTCTTTAAAGTTTGGCAACACTCACAACACTCACTCACGGTCGTATATGTTTTACTGTCTGTTGAAGTGTTGTATTTATTTATGTGTATTATTTAGAATTTTGAGGTAAAGGGTAAGTACTGTGTTATGAAATGTTTGAGTTATCCCACCAATAGCACACCATTTTCTGTCCTTAAAACGCAACAAACAAATAAGCAGCTCACAGCCACGAGTGTTGCCACGGATTTTTGTGTAACCTCCCTTCATGACGCAGTACAACATTTCTGATACATTATCTTTAAGAGGATAAATCCTTTAATGACCGAACCCTGAACCCGACTTAGAGCGCATAAGGTTCTGGAAAGGATCCAAACGTTGGCAGGGGAAAATGTTAGTGATTTAACATCACCAGCCTAATGCCTAAGCCCTGCGGTGGTGTTGTTATATGAAGCATGTCACTGAAATATCTGAACTCAGCAACCCAAAAATATGCTCTTTCATTTAGATCAAACGATTTCCTTAGAAGAAAGGAAAGGAAAGAAGAAACAGTATGTTTTCTGTATTTCATCTGGTCTCTTTTCTCTGGCGGACTGAAAGTCAGAGATCAACGTTGTTGTTTTTCGTTCTCCTCTGGTTTAAATGGCACTCCGTGGGAGTTGACAGACAAAGGAACAGCTAACAGGTTGATCTGGTTGCGGAACAAACAGGAAAACGAGCCAATGCTACGTGGGCGGCATAAAGAGATGGATGAGGACATTCTACGGATGTAGATTAACCGTTTAATCCGTTTGCTTGGCGGAGATGCTGACATAGAAGCATGAAAATAATAAACCAATTCGTTTTCATTTGTCTCTCATCCTTATAAGGAGCTTGTACACTTATAGTGTCGGAAGTGAGTTTTGGATTAAACCTAAACTCTAATGATTGTGTTTGATTAGAATT
>NC_138312.1:41835000-41965000 GCF_965601325.2 Salmo salar | reverse complement strand
TACACTGTGACTGACCCAAACTTAAGGAAAGCTTTGACTCAGTGAGCTTAGCCTTGCTATTGAGAAAGGCCGCCGTCGGCAGACCAGGCCCTCAAGAGAAGACAGACTATGTGCACACTGCCCACAAAATGAGGTGGAAACTGAGCTGCACTTTCTAACCAACTGCCAAATTTATGACCATATTAGAGACACATATTTCCCTCAGATTACACATATCCACGAAAAATGTGAAAACAAATCCATTTTGATAAACTCTCATATCTATTGGGTGAAATACCACAGTGTGCAATCACAGCAGAAATATTTGTGACCAGTGAAAAACAAACACCATTGTAAATTCAACCCATATTTATGTTTATTTATTTTCCCATTTGTACTTTAACTATTTGCACATCGTTACAGCACTGTACAGTCGTGGCCAAAAGTTTTGAGAATGACACAGATATTCATTTTAACAAAGTCTGCTGCCTCAGTTTGTATGATGACAATTTGCATATACTCCAGAATGTTATGAAGAGTGATCAGATGAATTGTAATTAATTGCAAAGTCCATGCATTTCAGCCCTGCCACAAAAGGACCAGCTGACATCATGTCAGTGATTCTCTCGTTAACACAGGTGTGAGTGTTGACGAGGACAAGGCTGGAGATCACTCTGTCATGCTGATTGAGTTCGAATAACAGACTGGAAGCTTCAAACGGAGGGTGGTGCTTGGAATCATTGTTCTTCCTCTGTCAACAATGGTTACCTGCAAGGAAACACGTGCCATCATTATTGCTTTGCGCAAAAAGGGCTTCACAGGCAAGGATATTGCTGCCAGTAAGATTGCACCTAAATCAACCATTTATCGGATCATCAAGAACTTCAAGGAGAGCGGTTCAATTGTTGTGAAGAAGGCTTCAGGGCGCCCAAGAAAGTCTAGCAAGCGCCAGGACCGTCTCCTAAAGTTGATTCAGCTGCGGGATCGGGGCACCACCAGTACAGAGCTTGCTCAGGAATGGCAGCAGGCAGGTGTGAGTGCATTTCTGCCGGCCTTCGGCCCGTTTTAGGTGCCCCTGGACGGCCTCCCAGGTCTCCCTCGAGTGTTTCACCCATTCCTCCACCACAGGAGCCTCGTTCTGGCCTGGATGCCATGGTACCAGGACCGGCTGATACCCCAACATGCACTGAAAGGGTGAAATGTTCGTTGAGGAGTGGCGGAGCGAGTTCTGGGCCATCTCTGCCCATGGAACGTACCTCGCCCACTCCCCTGGCCGGTCCTGGCAATACAACCGCAGAAACCTACCCACATCCTGGTTTACTCTCTCCACCTGCCCATTACTCTCGGGGTGAAAACCAGAGGTCAGGCTGACCAAGATCCCCAGACGCTCCATGAACGCCCTCCAAACCTGGGACGTGAACCGGGGACCCCGATCAGCACCTCGTAGTGCCGGAAGACGTGTGTAAACAGGGCCTCCGCAGTCTGTAGGGCCGTAGGGAGACCCGGCGCCACCAGACAAGAGGCCGGAAGTATGGGGGTGGGATCGATGGTCCGCTCCTCTGTATCATACAGACGGGACAGTGCGTCTGCCTTAGCGTTCTGGGAACCTGGTCTATACGATATCGTAAATCTGAATCTGGTGAAAAACATGGCCCACCTTGCCTGGCGAGGGTTCGGATGTACTCCAGATTACGGTGGTCATTCCATATGAGGAAAGGGTGTTGAGCCCCCTCAAGCCAATGTCTCCATACTTTCAGAGCCTTTACGACAGCCAGCAACTCCCGGTCCCCCACGTCATAGTTTTGCTCCGCCGGGCTGAGCTTCCTCGAAAAGAAAGCACAGGGGCGGAGCTTAAGTGGTGCGCCCGAGCGCTGTGAGAGCACGGCTCCAATCCCAGCCTCGGATGCGTCCACCTCCACCATGAATGCCAAAGAGGGATCCAGATGAGCCAACACGGGAGCCTCGGTAAACAGAGTCTTCATGCGACAAAAAGCTCTGTCCGCCTCGGGCCGACCCCCGCAGACGCACCGGCCCCCCTCTTCAGCAGTGAGGTAATGGGAGCAGCCACCTGCCCAAAACCCTGGATAAACCTCCGATAATAATTGGAAAACCCTAAAAACCGCTGCACCTCCTTTACCGTGGTGGGAGTCGGCCAATTACGCACAGCTGCAATGCGGTCATACTCTATTACCACCCCTGATGTGGAAATGCGATACCCCAGGAAGGAGACTGTTTGAAGAACACGCATTTCTCAGCCTTGACGTATAAGTCATGCTCCAACAGTCGCCCAAGTACTCTGCGCACCAGGGACACATGCGTGGCGCGTGTAGCGGAATATATCAGAATGTCATCGATATTAGCCACCACTCCCTGCCCGTGCAGGTCCCTGAGAATCTCGTCTACAAAGGATTGGATGACGGCTGGAGCATTCTTCAACCCATACGGCATGACGAGGTACTCATAATGGCCGGACATGGTACTAAATGCTGTCTTCCACTCATCTCCCTCCCGGATACGTACCAAGTTATACGCGCTCCTGAGATCTAGTTTTGTGAAGAAGCGTGCTCCGTGAAATGTCTCACGTAGCGATGAGAGGTAGCGGGTAACTGTACCCCACCGTAATCTAATTTAGACCTCTATAGTCAATGCACGGACACAGACCTCCCTCCTTCTTCTGCACAAAAAAGAAACTCGAGGAGGCGGGTGACGTGGAGGGCCGAATGTACCCCTGCCTCAGAGATTCAGAGACATATGTTTCCATAGCCAACGTCTCTTCCTGTGACAGGGGATACACGTGACTCCTGGGAAGTGCGGCATTTACCTGGAGGTTTTATCGCACAATCCCCTCGTCGATGAGGTGGTAATTGGGTCGCCCTCTTTTTACAGAAGGCGATAGCCAAATCGGCATATTCGGGGGGAATGCGCACAGTGGAGATTTGGTCTGGATTCTCCACCGTCGTTGCACCGATGGAAACTGCCACACACCTACCTGACCACCCCTTTAGAGCCCTCTGTTGCCACGAAATAGTGGGGTTGTGAAAGGCCAACCAGGGAATCCCCAGCACCACCGGAAACGCAGGAGAATCAATGAGGAAGAAACGAATTCTCTCCTCATGACCCCCCTGCGTAACCATGTCCAGTGGAGCCGTGGACTCCCTGACCACCCCTGACCCTAATGGTTGACTATCTAGGTAGTGCACCTGAAAGGGTTTGTCCATCTGAACCTGGGGAATCCCTAACCTATGCGAGAAACCTCGGTCCATGAAATTCCCTGCTGCGCCTGAATCTACTAGCGCCTTATGCTGGGAATGGGGGAAAAACTCAGGGAAAGAAATTAACACATTCATGTGACCAACAGGGGACTCTGGGTGAGCTTGGTGCTGACTCACCTGGGATGTCCAAACAGTGCTCGGCCTGCCGTCTCGACTCCCAGACAAGCTCCTCCAGCACCGGTCGGCAGTGTGCCCTCTCCGACCACATCCAGTGCAGGAGGAGACTCCTCCTCCGATCGCCCTCGCTGCAGCACCTCCTAACTCCATGGGGGTTGGAGCAGAGGCTCTGGGGGGTGGAACCAACAGGACCGGATCCGGACGCCCGCGCGTAGCCAGCAAGTTATCCAACCTTATGGACATGTCCACTAGCTGGTCCAGGGTGAGGGTAGCGTCTCTGCATGCTAGCTCCCTGAGGACGTCCTCACGTAAGCTGCACCTATAGTGGTCAATCAGGGCCCTGTCGTTCCACCCCGCGCCGGCGGCCAAGGTCCTGAACTCCAGAGCGAAGTCTTGGGCGCTCCTCGTCTCCTGCTGTAGATGGAACAGACGCTCACCCGCCGCTCGCCCCTCAGGGGGATGGTCGAACACGGCCCGGAAGTGGCGGGTGAACTCTGGGTAGTGGTCCCTAGCCGAGTCTGGTCCATCCCAGACCACGTTGGCCCACTCCAGAGCTTTGCCTGACAGGCAGGAGACAAGGGCGTTCACGCTCTCACCTCCCGAAGGAGCCGGGTGAACGGTTGCCAGGTAAAGCTCCAGCTGGAGCAGGAAACCCTTGCACCCGGCAGCCGTCCCATCGTATTCCCTCGGGAGCGCGAGCCGAATACCGCTGGGGCCGGATGGCGCACGAGAAGGTGGTGGTGCCGGTTGGAGTGTGGCTAGTGCAGGGGTAGGCAGGCCACCCCTCTCCCATCTCTCCATCGTCGCCATCACTTGATCCATGGCGGTCCCGAGACGGTGGAGAACGCTGGTGTGGTGTTGCACGCGCTCCTCCATGGAAGTGGAGAGCGCGTCAGCTCCTGCTGACTCCATAGTTGTGGTGTGGGATTCTGTTACGATGCCTCCTAGTAGGAGAGAGGTGCAGGAATCAGGAGCAGGGGAGCAAGGAAGTTCCAGTGGCACAAACGTTTATTAATGTAATCCCGACTCAACAACAACATAGGGGAAAACACGCACAAAACAAAGTTGCCACACACAGGGAAACTCATTACACACACGGAGGACAAACCTCGACTCCTAAACAAAATCTCGAAACGGTAACACTACCGAATGAAACAAAAACCCTGTGGTGCAGACACGGACCCCTAACGTAGTACAGATACAAACAATCCCGCACAAAGACTAGCAGGCAGCGGGGTGTAAATAAACCCACAGAAATCAACTAAATGAACACAGGTGTGATAAAAGAGACAGACACAAATGAAAAGGAAAAATGGATCGGTGGCAGCTAGTAGGCCGGCGACGACGACTGCCGAGCACCGCCGAACAGGGAGAGGAGCCACCTTCGGTGGAAGTCGTGACAATTGACTCTGCATCAACTTCATGTAATTCATGTAATTTGACACTTATGAAATGCTTGTAATTATACTTCAGTATTCCATATTAACATCTGACAAAGATATCTAAAGACACTGAAGCAGCAGACTTTTTGAAAATTAATATTTGTGTCATTCTCAAACGTTTTGGCCACGACTGTATATAGACAAAATATGACATTTGAAATGTCTTTATTCTTTTGGAACTTCTGTAAGTGTAATGGTTATTGTTAATTTTTATTGTTTATTTCACTTTTGTTTATTATCTATTTCACTTGCTTTGGCAATGTTAACATACTGTATGTTTCCCATGCCAATAAAGTCCCTTGAATTGAAATTTAATTGAAATGATAGAATGTAAAATTTGTGGATGTGCGTGTGTGTGTGTGAGTGTGTGTGTCTTACACTGAGTCTTACCCTGAATATTTTCCCCTCTGTGTGTGTGTGTGTGTGTAGGTTTAAGAATGGTCAGGGCAGTGGTCTAGACGGTGGCCAATACCGAGCCTACATCAACGGGAGCCTAGAGATCAAGCGTGCGCGGGTTGAGGACCAGGGGACATACACCTGTCTGGCCAGGAACATCCTGGGCAAGGAGGAGAACCAGGTCCGACTGGAGGTCAAAGGTTAGAGAGCAACCAATCTCATCACAACACGACTTCATGCTTCTGTTTTTCTGTTTCCTTCTCAGACCAAATAGCCCCTGTGTTGTTGCCAAACATTTCCTCGTGCCTTATCAACTTATGTTGTTTTGGATTGGACCACATCTCCTTTCTCAGAGCAGATGACGTTACTTAGAGATTCATATTAGACAATCATATTCTGTAGTCTCTTTATTATACTCATTCATCCCATGTGGCCTTAATGTCATCTCATATCATGAGAAAAACCACTCTTAATCTAATTGGTTGAGCTCCAGCTGTTCAGGAATTCCATATAAGGCATTTGGCTTCCCTATCTATCCCCCTCATGTCTGTCCTGCGTCTGTCCTGCGTCTGTCCTGCGTGTGTCCTGCGTCTGTCCTGCGTCTGTCCTGCGTCTGTCCTGCGTGTGTCCTGCGTCTGTCCTGCGTCTGTCCTGCGTGTCTGTCCTGTGTGTCTGTCCTGTGTGTCTGTCCTGCGTGTCTGTCCTGCGTGTCTGTCCTGCGTGTCTGTCCCGTGTGTGTATGTGTCCTGTTGTATCCTGTGTGTGTGGTCTTCACGGTTCGTTTCAGAACCGACCCGTATCGTCAGGGCTCCAGAGCACCAGTCAGCAATTAGAGGCACCATGGCTCGTTTTGACTGCCGGGTCAAATCAGACCTCACCCTGCCCATCACTGTTACCTGGCTGAAGGATGACAAGCCCCTCTCTCTGGGATGGAGGTGAAAGACTCCCCAAAACACAAACAACTCAACAACAGTTTTCTCTTCCATCAGCCTATAAAGGCTCAAACTGTAACTTGATTGAGTCCTGTGTCCATGGGATGAAATGCACAAACAATGCATGTACAAAAACACTCAAAAACAGTGGTGTTGAAAGAGCATAGCTATAGTTGACGTGTAATAACATGTAATAGTGATGTTCTGTAATGTCATGATTTAGTGATGTAATAACACGTTTCCTCCCATGACTGGTCTGTAGGTTGAAGAAGGACGAGGATTCCCTGTCCATCCCTGATGTCCACGAGCAGGATGAGGGAACATACACTTGTACCGTTAAATCAGAGATCGACCAAGACACTGCCTCAGCACGCCTTACTGTGTTAGGTACACACACACACACACACACACACACACACACACACACACACACACACACAAACACAAACAAACAAACAAACAAACAAACAAACAAACAAACACACACACACACACACTCTGGCTCACACACACATACACACACACACACACTCTGGCTCACACACACACACACACATAGACACACTCTGGTTCACACACACAAACACACACTCAACTCAGACCTTTTTGCTATTACACATACTCACATATGTAGACACATTGTTGTCCCCAACGATGAAATCGGGGAGGGGACTGTGGATCTTAGTCACACGCGATATCTCAGACAGCACTGTCCCGATTTAGATGAAACTTGGGTGAAGGATGCGTCTTGCCCTAGAGATTCTGCATTTACAAAATGCCACTGATTGGCCCAAGGTGGGAGCTATAGTAATGAACTGAAACGTGTTAGTCACACGCAATATCTCACTTGGCCCAAGGGGGTCGCTGCATCATTTGTGGGGGATGACATGTTTACTGTGAATTACAGGTAAGTTGTTTAAGGCTGATATGTAGTATGTCACCAGCTTGCATGGTCATGTCTTTCCTGGGCCACACACAGTATATGTCTTTGTTTGTTCTTCAGTGATGTAGTATGCTGGGTAATGAAGGATTTGGGGGTCATTGTAGAGGAGACATCGAACAGAGAACCAGAACGTATCTATACAGATTGTTAATTCACTGTGAGTTTAGAGTGACGAACTTCACAGAGACTGAATACAAATATGAAACCATCAATACTATGTAGACACAAAACAAGAGTGATTCAGAAAAAGAAGGTGCTATTTCTGGGTTAGTCTTAGCTCTTTCTGGGAATCACACACATCACACACACACACACTGGTGTTAGTAGCGATCAATAGGTCAGTCAGTCTCTCTGAGTGCAGAACCATCCAGTGTTCTCCTTCTTGGCATGTCTGTCTGTCTGTCTGTCTGTCTGTCTGTCTGTCTGTCTGTCTGTCTGTCTGTCTGTCTGTCTGTCTGTCTGTCTGTCTGTCTGTCTGTCGTTGTGCTCTTTTGTCAGAATGTTCTCTTTCTATCCTCTTATCTCTCTCTGTCTCTCTTCCTCTCTTCCTCTCCTGTGGCTAACCTTCTGTAGTGTCTTTTAACGCTTTGTCTTTCTCTTTCTCTCTCAGCCTCTCCGATTCCCACTCTTGTTTTCCCTCCTCCACTTGCTGTCTCTCACTTTTCTTCCCCTCTTCTCTGTCTCCCCCTCTCTCTCACCTGTCTCCCCCGCCATCTCCCCTGTCTCCCTCTCCCTTGTCTCTGTCTCCCCCTGTCTCCCTCTCCCCTGTCTCCCCCACCGTCTCCCTCTCCCCTGTCTCCCCCGCCGTCTCCCTCTCCCCTGTCTCCCCCGCCGTCTCCCTCTCCCCTGTCTCCCCCACCATCTCCCCTGTCTCCCTCTCCCTTGTCTCTGTCTCCCCCTGTCTCCCTCTCCCCTGTCTCCCCCTCCCTCGCCCTCCTCTCTGTCTGTCTGTCTCTCCCTGGGTGTTAACAGAATACTTTTTCAGCTCAGGTACTGACCACTCAGGTACTGACCACTCAGGTACTGACCACTCAGGTGTAGGTAACGGGAATTGCACAGCACATCTGTTTGTCTATCTGTCTTACTCCTCTCCGACTCTCACTCCATTTTTGAGCAATGGTGACCAGCTTAAATTAGTGACCATGTCATCTTTGCATTTCCGTATTACTTTGCCTGGTGGACATATCATGGGTTTCTTCTCCCCCCTACTGATGACAGTAGTACAGACCCAGGCACTTTCTATCCTCAAAAAGGGCTGGATTAATTTTATGCTGTAGGAAACAAACAAAACAAATTAGGGGGTAACTTTGAACTTTGTTCGAAGAGAACTCACGGTTTTACCCATGACAGACCCATGGGTAAAACCGTGAGTTCTCTTCGAACAGTTAAAGCGATTCGAAATTTCAATCAGTAGATCTATTTAATAGAACAATTAGTAAGCAGCCATAAGGGTTGACATTGTCATCTAAATAAATGAACAATTCATCTTGACAGAGAGCTTTGTACTGTGATCAGACAAAGTTCTCTGTACTGGACTGAACTGCTCTCTAACAAACACTGGCTTCCCCTCTGTCCTCCGGCTGTCTGTCCGTCCGTCCGTCCGTGTGTCTGTCCGTCCGTCCGTCTGTCCGTCTGTCTGTGATGTCTCTCTATCTGTCACTATATCTGTTGGTGTATCTGTGCGTCGCTGTGTGCTTTCAGGGATTGAACAAGGGTCCTATTTGATCTTGATCATAGAACCTACAGTATGTGGTCAGTTATAACACTCTAATGTACACTGAAAAGGTAAAGGAATGAGTTTTGAAGTAACTAATGTCACAGTCTCTGCTTCAACCTTCAGTATTTTCAGTCACTTGTATATAGCAAAGTTGAACATGAATTGGAAATGTATTTCTATCCTAGTTGTGTGTGGTCCTGATGTACTGTAAATCCATGTCAGGAACCCCTGTAGTGTAGTCAGTGTCAACTTCCTGCTCTTTCTGAGGTTTGAACTTTGAACCCAATCCCTGATGGCACACTTTTCAATTTCAATCATGACATAATTTCCTGTCCGTCACAAGCCTTGGATCTTGTGTACTGACTAAGCCGATGGAGTCGGCCCATATTGACGTGGATGCACTGTGGGGTGTGGGAGAGTCTTGCTTTCATTTTTAAGTGGAGACGTGAGTACTTTTATGGGGTGGGGTGAGGGGGGGATTTAAGCTTATACTGCTCTTCCTGGAATTAATCTCCATCATCAAACGTTCTCTGCTTCTCATTCACTGGCTTGCTCGCTCACCGCTGCTTGCGCTTCAGTTTCCAAAGTGTCATGCTTCCATCTTATCCGTGTGTATTTATTTCTGTGCTGGTGAGCGTTGCCAGCCCCTACTCTTCCTGGTCTCTGTGACGGGGGGGTCACAGGTAAGATATTGGGGTTCAACACCTCTGAAAGGCAATGTCTCTGGTCTGCCTTTTGACTGACACAGCCTGGGATTGGCACAGATTTTAGATTTGACATGGCTTGCGGCCAATGTGATCTCTGGCTGGCTGTTGAGTGTTACCTGGGCAACAAGGGTTCTTGAGCACCTGCCTGTACTGATGCCTTATTTTACTCTTCTTCCTCTTCTTCTCTCATGGCTGGCTCTCTCTAGCATGCTGCTTGTCATGGCTGTCCTGGGGGAGTTTGGAACTATGCATGGGGGAGGGAAGAGGGAGGGATGCAGTTCATCTGCTCTCTAGTGGGATCCTCCAAATGGAGATGTTCATCCACTACAAGGTAAAAAGAAGCGTAACAAGAAGGTCCTACATAGGTCCCCCCTCTATGTTCACTGTAGATACTGTGATGATGATGTTCAAAATGGCTTCCAAAGAAAACAAGGCTCCTTTGTAATAACAGTAGGGTATCTAAATATGGATTTCCCATAACTTCCTGTTAATTCTAGAAGAAAATCCACACACCATAGAGCTGCTCTGTTTGTTGGTATGGGCCAGGATGGAGGTGAGGAGTTTCATAGCATCAGTTGGCCACATGGGGGCACTGATATTCCACTTTAAGACCCTCATCATGGGTTGTGTGATGAGTAAATTATTTATGAATACCTAGTCCCAGATAAATCCTTACTGTTGTATTTACCCACATAATAAAACATGTATTTTATTATTAACTTTTAATGCTAAAAAGGACAATTATCTATAAAAAGGTATATTTCTGTTGACCTCTTGGTTAATTGGACTGTTGCCTTTTCCTTATTTCTGCACCAGTCAACAGTGCTGGTTCTGGGGAATTCCATATCACCTTTCTGCTCATTGTTTCATTGACTTTCTCTCTGTGTCTCTATTGGTGTGTGTGATTACCTGTGATTTCCTGCTTTTGTCTTTAACCCTGTGCTCTCTTCCCCCTGCCCTGTAGTCGAGCCTACAGACGTCTCCGTGTCTACAACTGTCCCTCCTCCTCCTCCTCCCACTACTTCCGCTGCTACTACAACCATTAGTAGTACTACTACTACTACTACTACTGCTACTACTACTACTACTACTCCACCTGCTACCACAACTGCTTCTACTACTGCTACCACTCCTGTGTTGGTCACCAGCACCAAACAAGCAGATACAAATGTGTTGGGTACATACAGTAGGCTTACCTGTTGTTTACTTTTAGTTCAGTCATTTTCCATGGCAGTATAGATAAAATAGATTGACAATGGATGCCACCTTTAAAGAGACATTTTAAAGGTGTGTTGTGTTATTTGTATATCTTCCCCAAGATTCAAGTGATAAATTAAGATGCTTTAATTTGAAGCATTTTGATTGGATACTCTCTCCTGACCAGGAAGGAAGCATTTGGAGGAACTGGCTGCATTCCAATACCACTTCATTACCTTGTCATATCTCCTTGGAGATAGGTTACAGGAAATTAAGTCACTTTAAAGTATTGGAAAGTAACCATTAACTCAACGCTGTTCGGTCAGGCTGTGAGAATCCAACGTATAAATATGAACAGTTAGAGGATGTTTGTGGGCCGTTAACTCTGTTCAATGCCGTGTTCCTATTAAGGGGATACCTGGACTACTGGGCACCTCCATTACAAATCAGGACACCCCTAGAAGTGTTAAGGCATTAACTGTGGAGTGGATACCACCAGAAGTGTTAAGACATCAACATTGACACTCCTTAAACGTGTTCAAATATAACACTGGTCCAATCTACTGTTTATAGGTCAACCCGAAATCTAACCCTAACCCTAGAACCATTGTGTGATTGCAACCCTGCGTGTGTGGCTGTTGTAACACGCCCTTCTCTGCTCCACCTTGCCCTTGACCCCGCCCTGACCCCGCCCTGCCCTCTAGTAGGCATGGCTCCTGGGAGGGTGATCAGGAACCTGACGGTGAAGCCTAACAGTAACTACGCTAACGTCAGCTGGAACCACAACTTCCCGGCCGGCAGCAGCGAGTTCCAGCTAGAGTTCACACTGGACAGTAAGATCCACACCCAGTTTGTGTCAGAGCTTAGGCTGGACAATAAGAAAAGACCCAGAGTTGTGTCAGCTCTTAGACTGGACAATAAGAAAATACCCAGAGTTTGTGTCAGAGCTTCTGGATGGTAAGAAAATAACCAGAGTTTGTGCCATTGCAACAGTCAAACTAAATCAAGCCCAGCTCAAGTACTTGAAAGGATTTTACATATGTATTTAACCCAAGTCAATCGTATCAAAACTACAGTTCAAAACCCATCCTAGGCAGAAATGTCAATAGTGAAGTCAGTTTTCAGACAGTCTATCTCTGCAGAGATACTGGGCTTTCTGAAAGGAACTGTGAGGCATTCCTGAGGCAGAGACATACACCAAACTGACTTTATTAAAGAAATTCAGTCCAATTCATGACAGCCCTTCGCTCTAGTAGAGAAATGAGGCTTTTATTTGGAAGTGAGTCATGCAACATTCTCATTTCTATTCATAAAACTCCCAGGGAATTTCTGAGGGGAAACTCAACTCTCATTTCATTTTGCTTCAGCAGAGCTGAGTTCAATTGCCTATATAAGTCAGATTATGATCTGTATAGCTGTAGATAAAGTGAAATATATAATATATTCTGTGGCATTACCATTTAAATAATGACTGTGTTATTTTATAGCACCCCCAGTTTTTATTGTACTTTGATTGGAGGTTTTGAGTTTTTGTTTTCTTAAAAAATCCCTTTGTTGAATTTGCCTTTCATTGTGCCCGTGTTCATTTTCTTTCTCCGGTTCAAACAGAAGTTCCTTTCAGAAAGTATTTTGTGAGGCTGAGGGAGAAATTAAGAGAGATCTTAGTCAGTACTTTGAAAGAGGAAATAGTGAAAGGAGAGAGCTAGAGAGAGAGAAACCCAGGGATGGGGTGATGTTCTCACACAACTATGAAGAACTTGTCCTTATAACTGTACATTATTTATAAGTTCTTATAACTATAATATTTATCAGCATTTTCAAATTATATCAATGACATAGTTATAATGCACAAAATACCAAACTCTCTCCCTATCTCAACTTTTAGGAGAGATGAGATAAAGAGAGGGGGGAGAGAGAGAAACCCATCAAGAATGATGTATTATTTTACTAGGGGGAAATACACTGTTTAATGAAAAACATTCCTTAAAGATATGCTACCTACTACAGTATACTGATGGTACAGTGATGTCAGTATATGTGTGTGTTCAATCATCCTGAGTGAAAAGAGAAGATGTTAGGATGATGTTCACAGGAGCTGAGCATGTGCACACATTGATCTGTTTTCCACTCTATCAATGACAGTTCTAACACACAAGATACCTAACTCTCTCCCACTCTCCTGCTCTTTGTCCATATCTCTCTTTGGAAATGTGTCTTTGTATTGTTCATATGCATAGTGTATTATGATGTCCTAACTCCCCATACTGTGCAGTGTGCATACCTCATGGCTACTACCCAGTATGATGCTGCTTCACCTGTCTGGCTGGCTGGCTGGCTGTCTGGCTGGGTGCCTGTCTGTCTGGCTGTCTGGCTGTCTGTCTGGCTGGCTGTCTGGCTGGGTGCCTGTCTGGCTGTCTGTCTGTCTGGCTGTCTGTCTGTCTGGCTGTGTGTCTGGCTGGCTGTGTGTCTGTCTGTCTGGCTGTCTGTCTGTCTGGCTGTGTGTCTGGCTGGCTGTGTGTCTGTCTGGCTGTCTGGCTGTATGATTGGTTGTGCGACTTGTTTTTCTATTGACTGTTTAGAGTAAGAGGGAGGAGGAGGGAGGATGTTGTCTTTATTCACACACACACATTTTACATGGATATTTTAGTCATTTAGTAGACGCTCTTATCCAGAGCGACTTACAGTAGTTAGTTCATACTTTTCACACACACACACACACACACACACACACACACACACACACACACACACACACACACACACACACACACACACACACACACACACACACACACACACACACACACACACACACACACATGTTTTGGATTCAAGGCTGTACACTGAGTCAAATAGCATAGATATTATTTAGACATTCCGCTTCAGCTTCATGTTTTAATGGTTGTAAGGAATGTGTTTTTATATTAGTCAGGCATTCTTCCCACTGATTGCCTAGTCAAGGTTGCATTTTGTTTCATATGATTTGGTTTAGTTGCTTCAGAGGTTGCAGTGGATGTACTAAGCTTTGGAATGATTTTGGTCGATGGCTGTATGATTGCTATATGATGATGTCACCCTTTCAGGGGGTCAAAGGTCATGTCATAGCATGGTGCACGATGTCACCAGTTTGCGTGCTCCACCAGTCATCACCAGCCCATGCCCACAGCTTGGTGATGTGATAAGGGGCACGTCTTTCCATTGGAAAGATGCCACGTTTTGTTTTCAATATTGGTGTGTTTTTTTTTTATTGAGATGAGTGGAGGACTATGGGTAATTGAGACACAGTGCTTTTCTAGCCTCCCGCCCTTTGCTATTCCAGAATACAGAGTGTTCCATAATGGTCAATTTAAATTCCACCAGTCAGGGTAATACAACCAACTTACTGCTGCCAATTCAGCGGGAGTTTAGTTTCGTAAAACTTTGATGTCCGCTGTATTATAGTAGCCTGAAGGAACACCTGCTCTCTAGCTCTACCTCTTTTCTCCCGCTCCACAAAAAGTCCCCTTTTTAGATTAGATTTCTCAGGAGAATTATCCCCAGGAGAAAAATGTGGTTTCACTTCCACTGAGAAGAAAATGAACCAAAAAGAATCCTCTAAAAGCCATATTTTAAAAGCTTTGTTAAAGAGCTGCAGCTCTTCTATTCACTTTCACTCTCTAGTAATTCTATTAACATAGCGACATTGGTTTACAGATGTAGCTATTCATTTCATCGAGGTTGTTAATGAGTGGTGGATGTTGGAGGGTGTGTGTGTGCTGCATTGGGTCAGTCTCAATTTACTCCAGTGGCCCATCATCTCATAGGGGGAGAAACAGTCCCACCCATGTCGCATCACTACGTGGTACCCTTCCTATTTACTTTGTTACCATGGTAGCCTGGCCACACCCAACGACGTAGTATGATTGGCGCCTCTCTTGTGTTCCAAGGCAATGGCAGTGTGTCAAGCGTACCAGTGAACCAGCCGCCCATTAAGCTGGCGGGGCTGATCGAAGGGGCCAAGTACCGCCTGAGGGTGTACTCCAACGAATACCACAGCATCTCCAGCAATGTTGTCACCTTTGAGACCAGCGCAGGTGAGACTCCACCTGCCAGGTGAGGAGGGATGGTTCATGGCCAGATCAGGTCATGTCAGATAGCCTGGGGGCCAGTCTGTCTGCATCAGCCCAGTCTAGGAGACTATAGCAGGCTAATGCAGAGACATGACAGCACCCAGGCTACAGAGACCCCATGGATACCCCAGTTCCCTAACAATGAGGTCTGTTGGGTCAGATCAGATCACAAGGCTAGGAGTTGATATAGCTCCAAGGAGTTGGTATTGAAGTGAAGTTATTCAACTGTAGTGTAGAGGGACTGTTTTGTTTCTGTTCTTTAGAATGGGTAGTTCTGAACTTCGTGGAATATCGATTTAGCTGTTTGTGATGTCTTGATTTTCCATAGGAGTGTATTCCATGTGGTAAGAATAATCCAATGAAATGTAATGTGTGATAGGCTCATGAGTAAACAAGTCATATACAATGGATCTGATACTTTGATCTATACTTTACTTTTCTATCTTTGCTTTGTTCTGAGCAAATTCACTTTGCCAATGTCACACTTCTCTGGCACTGGCAGAGCTGTTACTTGGTTAGTAATTATAAGCTATTAATGCCATTCTTTTCCCTATTTATGCATGCATTGTGTTACAGAAGTGTTTCCCAACCTGTAATAAAGTAGCTTCATGTGGTTGGCTTATTTTACAGTTAGAAGACTGGTGTCAAATAACAATACTTTTTTTGTGGTTGGTTGCTTTGACAATTTGCTGATATTTTGTTCCTTCTGCTAAAGTACCTAGGTTTTGTGTTCAAATTGACCCAACGCATATGGTAGAGCTGCATATTCTGCTTTGGTTTGTAATGCAAAATACACTTTTTCTCTTCTAATTTGATTGTGAAGGTGTGGGGAAATGAAGATTAATAATTTGTTATACGGATAGATTTACTGGGATACCATCTAGAGTTCTAGCTCTATGTTGAGGGAATACTGGAATGCTGTGATGATGGTTTGGGTTGTCATACATTGTGTACTTGGTGTATCTTGATTTGAACATCCTTGGATGAGGACAGATTGTCGGATGTATTTCCACTGACTCATTTGGGGCAAAACAGACTCTTATTATTTTTCTCCCTCTCTCTGTGTGTCTCATCTCTCCCATCTGTGTGTGTGTGTGTGTGTGTGTGTGTGTGTGGGTGTGTGTGTGTGTGTCAATGGTTTTGCCTGCTGACAGCCTACATTAAAGACCAGGTGGACATTGCTGCCCAGGGCTGGTTTATCGGGCTGATGTGTGCCATCGCTCTCATCATCCTCATCCTCCTCATCGTCTGCTTCATCAAGAGGAGTCGCGGAGGCAAATATCCAGGTAAGGGTTAAAGGCCCGGTGCAGTCAAAAACGTGATTTCCTGTGTTTTATACACTGAACAAAAATATAAATTCAACATGTAAAGTGTTGGTACCATGTTTAATGAGCTGAAATAAACTCAGCAAAAAAAGAAATGTCCCTTTTTCAGGAACCTGTCTTTCAAAGATAATTCGTAAAAATCCAAATAATCATTGTAAAGGGTTTAAACACTGTTTCCCATGCTTGTTCAATGAACCATAAACAATTAATGAACATGCACCTGTGGAACGGTCGTTAAGACTCTAACAGCTTACAGACGGTAGGCAATTAAGTTCACAGTTATGAAAACTTAGGACACTAAAGATGCTACTGACGATGAAAAACACCAAAAGAAAGATGCCCAGGGTCCCTGCTGATCTTCGTGAACATGCCTTAGGCACGCTGCAAGGAGGCATGAGGACTGCAGATTCCTCATGAGGACTGCAGATAAATTGCAATGTCTGTATTGTGAGACGCCTAAGACCGCGCTACAGGGAGACAGGACGGACAGCTGATTGTCCTCGCAGTGGCAGACCACATGTAACAACACCTGCACAGGATCGGTACATCCGAACATCACACCTGCGGGACAGGTACAGGATGGCAACAACAACTGCCTGAGTTAAACCAGGAACGCACAATCCCTCAATCAGTGTTCAGACTGTCCACAGTTGGCTGAGAGAGGCTGGACTGAGGGCTTGTAGGCCTATTGTAAGGCAGGTCCTCACCAGACATCACCAGCAACAACGTCGCCTATGGGCACAAATCTACCGTCGCTGGACCAGACAGGATTGGCAAAAAGTGCTCTTCCCTGTCGAGTTGCGGTTTTGTCTCACCAGGGGTGATGGTCGGATTCGCGTTTATCGTCGAAGGAATGAGCGTAACACCGAGGCCTGTACTCTGGAGCGGGATCGATTTGGAGGTGGAGGGTCCGTCATGGTCTGGGGCGGTGTGTCAAAGCATCATCGGACTGAGCTTGTTGTCATTGCAGGCAATCTCAATGCTGTGCGTTACAAGGAAGACCTCCTCTTCCCTCATGTGGTACCCTTCCTGCAGGCTCATCCTGATATGACCCTCCAGCATGACAATGCCACCAGCCATACTGTTCGTTCTGTGCGTGATTTCCTGCAAGACAGGAATGTCAGTGTTCTGCCATGGCCAGCGAAGAGCCCGGATCTCAATCCCATTGAGCCCGTCTGGGACCTGATGGATCGGAGGGTGATAGCTAGGGCCATTCCCCCCAGAAATGTTCGGGAACTTGCAGGTGCCTTGGTGGAAGAGTGGGGTAACATCTCACAGCCAGAACTGGCAAATCTGGTGCAGTCCATGAGGAGGAGATACACTGCAGTACCTAATGCAGCTGGTGGCCACACCAGATACTGACTGTTACTTTTAATTTTGACCCCCCCCTTGTTCAGAGACACATTATTCAATTTCTGTTAGTCACATGTCTGTGGAACTTGTTCAGTTTGTCTCAGTTGTTGAATCTTGTTATCTTCATACAAATATTTACACATGTTAAGTTTGCTGAAAATAAACGCAGTTGACATTGAGAGGACATTTATTTTTTTGCTGAGTTTAAAAGATACCAGAAATGTTCCATATGCACAAAAAAGCTTATTTCTCTCAAATTTGGTGCTCAAATGTGTTTACATCCCTATTTGTGAGCATATCTCCTTTGCCGAGATAATCCATCCACCTGACAGGTGTGGCATATCAAGAAGCTGATTAAACAGCATGATCATCACACAGGTGCACCTTGTGCTGGGGACTCTAAAAGGCCACAGGTGCAGTTTTGAGACATCAAAGTTTTGTCACACAACACAATGCCACAGATATATATACGTTTTGAGGGAGCGTGCAATTGGCATGCTGACTGCAGGAATGTCCACTAGAGCTGTTGCCAGAGAATTGAATGTTCATTTCTCTACTATAAGCCCCCTCCAATGTCGTTTTAGATAATTTGGCAGTACGTCCAACCGGCTTAACAACTGCAAACCACGTGTAACCATGCCAGCCCAGAACCTCCACATCTTCTTCACATGCGGATTTGTCTGAGACCAGCCACTCGGACAGCTGATGAAACTGTGGGTTTGCACAACTGAAGAATTTCGGCACAATCTGTCAGAAGCCGTCTCAGGGAAGCTCATCTGCGTACTTGTCATCCTCACCAGGGTCTTGACCTGACTGCAGTTCGACATCGTAACCGACTTCAGTGGGCAAATGCTCACCTTCGATGACCACTGGCATGCTGGAGAAGTATGCTCTTTATGGATGAATCCCACTTTCAGCTGTACCGGGCAGATGGCAGACCGTGACAAGATCCTGAGGCCCATTGTCATGCCATTCACGTCATCACCGCATATTTCAGCATGATAATGCACGTCCCCTTGTCGCAATGATCTGTACACAATTCCTGGCAGCTGAAAATGTCCCACTTCTTCCATGGACTGCATACTCACCAGACATGTCACCCATTGAGCATGTTTGGGATGCTCTGAGTCGACGTGTACAAGAGCGTGTTCCAGTTCCCGCCAATATCCTGCAACTTCGCACAGCCATTGAAGAGGAGTGGGACAACATTCCACATGTCACAATCAACAGCCTGATCAACTCCATGTGAAGGAGATGTGTCGCGTTGCATGAACCAAGTGGTGGTCACACCAGATACTGACTGGTTTTCTGATCCACGCCCCTCCCTTTTCTTTGTAGATATCTTTGACAAATAGATGCAGATCTGTATTCCCAGTCATGTAATGCATTTGTTTCAATTGACTGATTTCATTTTATGAACTGTAACTCTTAGAAATACATCTTAGAAATATTTGTGTTCAGTGTGTATAGATTTCCACACTGAGGTTGGAATAATACTGTGAAATTGTGAAAATTATGATAATGCTCTTATACTGTAAGAGCTGTTTGAAAATAACACCTTTTCAGCCTGTTTTGGTGGTATGAAGACTTGACATCACCAGGCAGTAAATTAGTTAGTAGACCAATAGACAGGTTGGTTGTTTAGCAACACAACCGACACATGTGCAACTATTGGGCAAAACAGATGGGTTGGCTTAGATTGTTTGACAAGATGTAAACTATATTTCGTATCCAATGTTAATTGAAAACATAAATGCATTGTCTCATTTGTTGGTTAACTAGCTAGCGAATTTAGCCATATTAGCATTGACATGAAATCTGTCAAAACACCTCAAAACAAGACAGGGTATCAAGAAGAAAATGAAAATAGCTGAAACGAGTCACTTACGATTCCCTACGTGGCAGTTTCTTGTCATTGTTGGTAGCTATCTGGCCATCTAAAATCACAACAACTCTCGAACCCCATTGAAGAGTGCACATCATTTTCGTGACGTAATCAGCTAAACCATCTATAAGAAAGACAGTTCCAAATCTCTCTTTCAATAACAGCTAGTTTTCAGTTGTCCCCTCCCCACTCTGACCACTCCCATACAGTCCTAGCAAAGTTCTTGCTTGAGAAATTGCTCTTTGCTAAGAAGCAATTTTTTTCATTTTTGACCATTTTAATTGAAATCAATCATAGTAAGGTACTTAATTGTTAGCAAGAAATGATTTGATATTGAGATAAAAATGGCTGCATTGGACCTTTAACACAAGGTGGTCCAGTATCCAAGTAAGGGTTAACACAGGGGGTCAAATCAAATCTACTAACTAGTAACCATGTAAGGGTATACTAGACAGGGTCAAGTATTAGGTTAAGGGTTAACACATTGAGGGCGTTTGGGAGCAGGAAAATACGGTGGGGGTTGAAATACCCAGGTAGGGGTTAGAACGAGGGCAAGTGTCCAGTTAAGTCACAAGATGGTGGCATGTTCAGTATAATCATGCACCTCTATTTGTTTTATCACTCTTCAGTACGAGATAAAAAAGATCTCCCTCTGGAGGGAGTGGATCAGAAGGGAGAGGATGGATCATTTGACTACCAGTAAGTATTTCTCTTCAATATTACATATCTCTGGCCTACACATCTCTGGAACAATTTTGTGTGTCGCCATTGCCAGTCAGTGAATGATCTATATATGCAGAGTTTCTATTGCAAAACATTAGTAATCATGGCTAGATATGACTGTGTATCATCCAGGATTATACAGAGGAGGATGTAGTAGGCCTATGTCTTGTTTGCTTTCTTATGGAAGTGTCATTGTGATTATCATGTATGGTATTCAGGCTTTGGATCATGTTTAGTAGTGTTTATCTGCAACTATTTAGGCATCAGGAATGAGGGACAGGGACTATTACTTTGGCCTTGTAATATTTGGGAATGCTATTAAGACGATCGAGACAGGAGCTACAGTAAACAGGAGTTACTATGTCTTAGGTCTGGTAATGCATGTTTTCAGTATGTATTTGTTAGTTAGTGATTGTCTTTTGTTCATTCCAGGTCTCACTGATCTCCAGTCATTCTTCTATGTGAGGAATGAGAATCTTTCCATCTGGCCACCTTTACTGTTTAATTAACCCTCTAACTTAACTATCAAATCAGCACTAACACTCTCCAACCGATTACTCACTCTAATCATCGTGGTCCTACTTTATATTGAAATGGTGCTAAAAACCAGTGTCCTTGCATGGTACAGTAGTTACATAGGCAGACACATTGTACTTTATGTACACGCTTAAAAGTTTAGCAACTGTTTCCATGATGATTATCATACTAGCCTCAGCAGGGAGTCTTTAGAACTTCAGAAGAGGAAGGCAGCATCACATTAGTGGAAACCAAGACTGTTCTCAGGGCAAGCCTGGTGTAGCTAGATATGTTCGAGTCACGTCGGAGATGCCCTAACCCTAATCCTAACCCTTTTCCTAACCTTAACCTAATTCTCCTAATCTGCCATGTCAATTCTCCTAACCTGACACGTTAATTCTCCTAACCTGCTGGGCAAGTTCTCCTAACCTGTTACAAAAAGTCAGTAATGCTAGTTAAAACAGGCGGACTTGCCATGAGAATAGTCTTGGTTTCCACTAATGCGATACAGCAAGATGAAGTGCCCCTGTACTCTGCCCCCTATAACCCCACACAACCAGTAACCCAAACCCCTAATTTTTCTTATAAGCCACAAATGAAACATGGTACCTTAATTTACCCAGACCAGTTACAATGTATTTAAAAAAATAAATACAAATATTTAACCTTTATTTAACTAGGCAAGTCAGTTAAGAACAAATTATTATTTACAATGACGGCCTACCCCGGCCAAACCCTAACCCGGACGACGCTGGGCCAATTGTGCGCCGCCCTATGGGATTAGGAATGTATATTTCGAGTAATTTGAAGAGATTTTATTCATTTTGCGTTTGGCTGTCAAAAGCATTCTGACCATGAAGGAAATAATTTGAACAGTGATGTTTTAGGTGTTTATTCTGCTTGACAGCACAGTGCTGTGGTTTTAAAGTGTTAAGTGATTTTAAACACCTGCGTGCAGTGAGATGTTCAAAGGTGTTATCAACAATTATCACATATGTGTGAGGCATGTCCACAATGGAAAAGCTAAGCAAGTCTGCTCTCTTCCTTAATCAATGTTTATTAATATTACCCTCTTTCCTACAGTGAAGGTCATTGCTTAACTCACAAACTGACACACTCAATAGCACTGGGACTAATCACTCTGTCTACCCAACTCACACGTTGTGTATGTGCGTGTGTGTCTGGGCATTTCTTTGTGTGTGTGTTTTTGTGTGTATGTGTTTTTGTGTAAGTGTAACTGTGTGCGTGAGTCTGTGTGAGTGTGTGTGAGTGTGTGTGAGTTTGTGCGTCCGTGCGTACGCGCATGTGTGTGTGTGTAGTCTCTGGCTCTCATAAGCTTGTGTCACCTGGAGGATGTATCTCCTTCCTTCCCTCTCTCTCTTTACCCTCTCTCCTATCCTATCTCCTCCCTCTCTTCTCCATGCTGAAATGGTCGTCTGTCCCTGACAGGAATGAAAATGAGAACGAAAAGGAGAACAGGTACTTTGGTTTCGGCACGGCATTCACCTCCCGGCCTGCGCATGTCAGAGACAGATACTGAACTCCCCTTCAGACTGAGGGCTTGGGGGTGAGATTGGGGGATGAGGAAGCGAGGGCATGGGGGTGAGATTGGGGGATGAGGAAGCGAGGGCATGGGGTGAGATTGGGGGATGAGGAAGCGAGGGCATGGGGTGAGATTGGGTGATGAGGAAGCGAAGGCTTGGGTGTGAGATTGGGGGATGAGGAAGCGAGGGCATGGGGTGAGATTGGGTGATGAGGAAGCAAGGGCTTGAGGGTGAGATGGGGGGATGAAGAAGCGAGGGCTTGGGGGTGAGATAGGGGGGATGAGGAAGCGAGGGCTTGGGGGTGAGATTGGGGGATGAGGAAGCGAGGGCATGGGGTGAGATTGGGTGATGAGGAAGCAAGGGCTTGAGGGTGAGATGGGGGATGAAGAAGCGAGGGCTTGGGGGTGAGATAGGGGGGGATGAGGAAGCGAGGGCTTGGGGGTGAGATTGGGGGATGAGGAAGCGAGGGTTTGGGGGGAGATTTGGGGATGAGGAAGCGAGGGCTTGGGGGTGAGATAGGGGGGATGAGGAAGCGAGGGCTTGGGGGTGAGATAGGGGGGATGAGGAAGCGAGGGCATGGGGTGAGATAGGGGGGATGAGGAAACGAGGGCTTGGGGGTGAGATAGGGGGGATGGTCTATGAACTACTTCTCCCTCCTCCCTTTGCACTACTGTTTCTGGGGTAGAAGTGGAAGATGGGGGGTGGGGTGGGTCAAGGTGGGCATGGTACACCAGCCAATCAGAGATATCGGTTCCCGGGGGTGTCAAACATGTGATCAGGGCACAGCTGAGACTCTCTGGATAGTGTGAACCCACAGAGAGAAGTGAGAAGAGTGTTGTTTCTACACACAGCTAGAACTCCCGTCAAGGCACTTCACCAATCTGTAGCTAATCGCAAAAACATATATCATATGTTGCTTACTCTTTTGGTCTATAGTCTACTTCCATAAAATGTAGTACATCTGGGTCAACTGTCCCTTCAATGCAGATTAGTAAATAGGACAATCCTACTTTAGGACTAAGCCATGTTACAGATGTAGGATATTTATTTGATCACCCTGTTGCAATGCAGGACATTTTAAACTTGTAGTGTATTTGAAGTTTAAAAATGCTTCTAAAGTTATTTCCACTTTGAAATGTCAAACTTGATTTTCCCTTACGAAAAATGTATCAACCCCTACAAAAATGTTCATTAACTATAATCAACATAATAATTCACATTACTGTTGCTGCAGGATTATTTCCCTGCTGTAGCAAACTGGCTCAAATTGAGATCCAACATCAGTATGCTTCACCAGGCTACAATCATAAACACTAGAGCTAAACCTAGCCCAAAGCTATGCATTAACCTTGGTTTAGCCTTGAGGCTAAGGTCATCAATTGACCTGGCTATCTTTGGCCTTGCCATGGCCATGTTCCACACCTGCTACCTGTGTTCCACACCTTCTACCTGTGTTCCACACCTGCTCCCTCACAAGCAGAACAACAGCCATTTCAATAGGCAGAATATCATAAGCCCAGGGCTGTTCTGGACCTGTTCAATACAGGCCTCTGGTGGAGAGTTGTCTTGGCAGGGACCTATCCTATCCATGGGTGGTTCAGGGTTAAGAGCAGCGGGTGTTCAATGTGGGGAAAGAGACGCTAATCACAGCTGTGGTTTAAGCATCGCCTCAGGCTCATGATATTCAAGTAAAAAAAGCGTATTAGTGTTCAAGGCTCAGCTGGTGTTCAGACAGTGAGCCAAGGCTCCGCACTGTGAAATCCTCTTCTCATTACCAGTCTGCAGGATATCACAGAGTTAGAAAAGCAGCTTTTCTGAAAGTGTCAATTTAATCAGGTAATAAACTGTCAGGTAAATAAATCAAGGTGATTTGCAGATTAGGGGAGAGAGATCGAGAGAGAGAGAGAGAGAGTGAGGAGGCAGGAAGGTCTTATCTCTCCCCAGAGAGACGTCAAGTGTTTCATGGATCAGGTAGGTGATGTAATGATCGTGAAACTGATCGTGAACACTCTGAGAGGTCCTGAACCCGTTTGTCTCTGTCGAGGGCTTGATCGTGTTTTTCCCCCCTTAAGGTTAATTGCTTTGTTTTTCTTCCGACAGCTGACATTTAACAGGCAGCAACCACCAGGTGCAGAGGTGAAGGCTGAGGACGGAAATCAATTTGGCTGAAATGAGGGAGGTAGGGAGGTTTGAGAGAGGGTGTAGAGTAGATGTAGTGAGGGTTTAGGGAGGAAGGTTGGAAAGTCTTCCGTTCGTGTTTGACGCCCTTGAGGAACCGATTTGGGGAATAAGCAACAGCGAGCCTTTTGTATGGAGATGAAATATCAACACCACTATGTCCTTTCCTTGTTCCTTCCTACATGACTTAGTCATCAATGATGATAATCACTGCTGCTCACATCCATCTCTGCATGTTTTTTCTGTCCATGTTTCGGTCAAGTAGACCCCAGCTTTCAAAAGATATTGATAAAATAAACATGCAGGGGTAAATGTATGTGCTGGAGTAATTTTCATCATTGATGATGTCTGGTCCCTGTGTATAGCATAAGCTGAATGATTTGGGAGTTCTGTCTCTGCATGTATGGGACTCTATGACAGGGGTGGCCAACCCTGATCCAGGAACACCGCAGTGAGCGCAAGATTTTGTTCCAGCCCAGCTGTAACACAATTGATTTGACATTCTATGGTTCTAGGTTAAAGACCATGATTAGTTGATTGTTTCAAGCTGGCCTGGAACAAAAGCCTGCACATACTGCAGCTTTTCAGGACTAGGTATGGCCACCCTGGTCTATTCCAGTTTGACTCTCTGTGGTGCTATAAACTCACCTGTTAGAGGTCCTTTCTATGCCAATTGCCAAACCCACAGATGCCTTGATTTAGCTCTGGTCTCGGCCGTTACATGTGGCTTGAGCCTCCTTCAGCGCCCTGCATCTTTTCATTTATCCCTCCAAAGATGATTTTGTTTTCAGTTGAAGAAGGTTCAAGCTGCACGTAATACCATGGACCAGACCTATCCCTGCAATAGACTAGTGTCCTGTCCAGGGGGTGTACTTGCACATCAAGCTGCCTCACGCTACAGAAACAGGAGATAGACTATTGTCCTGTCCAGTGGGTGTACTTGTACATCAAACTGCCTCACGCTATAGAAACAGGAGATATGCTCTTGCTCCTATGAGCTGTTCTGGGTCGCATGCGCCAAGGCTCGTGCAAGGCAACTTTCACGTAAAGCCTGATTCTAGGGCCTATTGGTGCCCTATGATTATTGTTGTTTTTTATGGGGTTTTGTTTGTTTGATATCACAGTAATAGTATGGTGCAACTATGTGTGGGCACCCAACTGTTTTTGACCCACTAGTAAATATAATTTTAGGCCGATGTCACTCAGGTATATTAGCAATCCCCACACATGTGCACACATATTCTATATCAAATGTTCAGTCTGTGTTTAAAAAGTATGTGTCTGTTCAGTGTGTTTTTAGCCATCTCTGTTTTTTGTTCTTCCTCACCTTATGTCTTTTTCCTTTGTCTTTCTGTTCTGGTTTCTGTTCCCATTGGTCCAAATCAAGTTGTTCCCTCAAAAGGTATGACAGGAGTCTATCCCGCAGAGTGCATACCACAACCAGAATAACCTTGAAATAATATGCATTATTTACTTTTTAAGACCGCTCAGAATTCTTGCATTGGGTTTTAATCGATTAATATCTAATAACACACATAATCACCTTTGTCAACCTGCTGAAGTGGCTAAACATTGACCATACTGTTTTCAATTGAATCAACATCTTTCCTCCAACATATGCTCACTAAGGCTTAACCAAGTAAAATCCTCCTTTCATTTCCATGATATTGATGCAGAGGTGGAAAGTAACAAACAACTGATTTTGACATTTACGCAGTTGATTTATCTAGTCCAATTGTTATGTTAATTGGGCTGCATAAGATTTGTCTTTATAGAACAATGCTCAAATATCAAAGATCAAGTGCAGTTTGTTTTGAAAGTCATTTCAGACACTGCAGCTTATTTTAGGAGAATAAAGTCTTCCCAGTTACTTTTTCCACCTTTGCTCCTCTCTCAAAAGTTAATCTAATCAGATAATTGAATCATTCTACACTCTCATTCTAAAGACATTTTAAAGTCGAAGAATGCTTGAACTTTTATACCCTTTCTAAACCCTCTGCTCACTAACATTTCTCGAGCGATAAGGTCAACAAACAAAAGCTGGCAAACCCGCCACAAACTTTGCCACTGTAGATTTATTCAATTACACATAGAGAAATAATAGGCTCATAATTAAGATGTAATACTTTCCTCCTGAGTGGATTTAGAGCTATGAACATTAGTTACGTATTTACCAGCTGCTATGCTAATCTCCTTATAATTGGATACATTTTAGTGAATTTGAGGGCTGTCTAATAAGGCCATTTCTACATTACGCTCACGTCTACTGTGCTAAAAATCAAGGTTGTCATTTTCCATGCCTGTATAAGGCCATAGTCAACATACGGTATTGTATGACAGTGAACTCAATGTTCTCACACTCCTGATCAATCCTTCTCTCAGTATATTAATCGATTAAAACATTAAAAAAACATCTCCTGCGCAGTTATCCAGTTTCTTCTCATGTATTTCACTCTCTTTTCTTTGGTCTACTTATCTTCTCTAGAGTCTCTCTCTCTCTCTCTCTCTCGCTCTCATACTTTTGTCAGGCACCTGATTCCTCTATTCCTTTCTTGATTTTAGTCTCTCTCTCTCTCTCTCTCTCTCTCTCTCTCTCTCCCTCTCTCTCTCTCTCTCTCTCTCTCTCTCTCTCTTGGTCTGTTTGAGTTCAGAGGTTTGATTGTGGGTTGACTTGTTGATACTTTGGTATGGTTGCCTTGGTAATTCTCGGTTGATGACCTTGTGTGCCCCGTTGGCTTGGTGAGCCATGCTTTCAGGTAATCTCTGTCAGATTATATTGCCATGTAGTTTGTCTACTAACTGGCCAGCCATACAGTACCACACCAGTACTTCACCGAAGAAAATATGTCAACACGGTCTGGTTTGTAGATGCATCCTCTCTACAATGAAGAGAAATAGACAACACCTCCAAATACGATGGAAAAACTGTTGAAGAGCTAAACTTCATTATTTTCTGTTCCATCTGCTCTGGTAATGCCTTTCTGCTGTTTGTTATCTGGCTGTTGTAAGAGTCTAGAGAGCTAATGCTGGTTGATAGCCCCTGATCCCTTCTGCATGACAATTCTCTCCCCCTACTGCAGAGGTAGAAGACATAGGGACATGTTCTGAACTGAGATACGCACACCTACTATAACCTGGGCTTTCACACAAATACACTAACACCTGCAACGCTCTGACTTTTGTGTGAGTTTGAGCTTTATGCACAGATCTCAGATCAGAACATAGCCCGGACTGAGCAGCATGTGTATGATAATGCATTGCTTTGAGCATTTAAGGCCAGCATACAGCTTCCCCAAAGACAAAGGGGCTCTGTAGCAGTTCTTCTAGACTATAATATTTACTGCAGGGCTTTTTATATTTTAGCAAGCTTATATTATTGCACTCAGGTTGACCATTGCCAGTGTTTTTATATCATAGCTAAAGGCAAGTATCGATGTTGTTCCAAAATGAGCTTGTGAAAGTGCTTGTGTTCCAGTCTGCACTGAATGACCTCAGCTACAGTCTGTACTGTAAGAGAGACGACAGTGGAAAACTACAGAATCAACACTTCTCATGTTTACAGTTGTTCCCTTCCCCAGTTTTCTTCTTACCCCTAACCCCTCTTCTCTCTCTCCCCTAACCTTTGGGACGGTAAGGATCCGTCTGCGTTGATGACCGTGTCGATGACATCACAGGCGGAATCTAACCTTTGACCTCTTGACCCTTTGCAGCAGCGACGAGGACAACAAGCCTCTGCAGGGCAGCCAGAACTCTCTGGATGGCGGTGTGAAGGAAAGTGACGACAGCCTGGTGGACTACGGCGAGGGAGGGGATGGCCAGTTCAACGAGGACGGCTCCTTCATCGGTCAGTACACCGTCAAAAAGGACAAGGATGAGACGGAAGGTAACGAGAGTTCCGAGGCCACTTCACCCGTCAACGCCATCTACTCGCTGGCATAGTCCCCCTGCCCGGCCTGGCCTGGGGATCTGAGGAACTCCCCCTGGCGGTCAGAGGGTGATATTACTATCACTACTACTACTACCACACACACAGACACATACGCAAACACACACATATGAATATAAGTGTATTAATATATAAAACACATATACACATGTAAACACACGCAGCACCTGCCTGGAGACTGTTTGACCTCTTAAAGCGGAGGGAGAAACCATTCCTCTAAGAATTAAGGGGGTGTGAATGGAATGGAGTTGAAATTACTGTGAGCCAAGCCTTGACGTTCGACCTTGACGTTCTATAGAAATGGCGTGCCAAGGTGAAGTTTGGGAACCTTCAACAGTACCAGTCTCTCTATGCTCTTCCTTCTGCCCCTCACACAGACTGAGTGTGCCTAACGGGCAAGCCTCAGTTGTAGAGGACTAGGAGGAAACGCCAAGGTTTTCAACCATTTTGTGTGGCTCTAGAGCTTTCTTTGTTTTCAACGTACTCAGCTTTCCCTCCAAACCCCTCTCTTTCTCCCCACAAAACATCCTCACGCCCCCCTGTGTCTTTACCGAGCGTCCCTAGGGAAGGAGACACAGACACTCGTCCTGTGAGCATATCAGCTACGGACCACCAACATAGCAGGATGTTGGCAGATATGTTTATCACATTGATATTTCCACAGAGAAAGATGTTTTTTTTTGTTCTCAGTTGATACAGGAGATGGGTCATTTGAATATATGAATGCTGTAAACAGTGCTAGCTCACCTTCTAGTTCGCTGCAAAACTATGCATTACCACCACCTCATGTTTTTGGGTAAAGTCTGGTTATTAATTCAATTGTTTATTTTTCAGTGTTGACTCACAGGTTTAAAGAAGAATAACCTGCTTAATGAAATTCTATCATTCCCTCCAAACTCAAGTCACGTGGAGATATTAAAAACGGCCATAGCTATAGCAATACTATTCCTGCCTCAAGCTTTTTTTATAGTACAAGCCACTACTAATATATCAGTTATAAATGACATAAAAAAATATATTTTATTTTCAAGCATGGTAGTACTTTAGTGCAAGAGACCTAGGACAAATAGCTTGGAGAGGAGGTTTTACCTGCTTTGCTGTTTGTACATCTCTATGGCGACTGGCACTCCGAGGATGTGACTCACTTCCTGTTTACTTCATGGTTAGCATGGCTGTGATCCTTAGGCTTGATCGGCACACCTTTTGTATGTTTCTTTTATAACAATTGTTAGAGGCAGGCTGAATCTGCAAAGGCAGGACTTCTCAACCCTTCAGAACTTATTTAGCATCCTAATTGACTGTTGAACAACTCAAAATAAAACCAAAACATATTTTATGTCTTTGAATATAGGTTACAGACAACTCTGTGAAGGTATTGAACATTGAACGTCCCTGCAGATTCTGCCTGGCCTTAGTCATCATTGACATGCAGCCATTATGTCAAGGAAGTGTGAAGAAGTTGGGGTGCACCAATACAGTAGTGGACCGTCATTTTACCAAAGATACTGATACAGTGGTGGGCTGCCATTTTACCACCGATACTGATACAGTGGTGAACCGCCATTTTACCATTTGATCTTTTCATTAGTAGAACTCACTAATGAGTCTTCCTTGATGTTTCACCTCTTAAAGTGGCAGAAAGCTCAGCACCCATATTTACAACTTATTACAACGGCACTACTAAAGTCTTTCATGTTAAATCAAATAGATCTTAGCTAATCAATGACAATTAGCTAACGGACGTCACATTGTATTTCAGGTGTGTATTTCATGTTTTAATTGATTACATTATGTTTATAGTATTCATTAATATATTAGTAATTCACTTATTAATTGTTGACCAACTGACTTGATGGTCTCACATCAGAACCAACTCAGAACCCACGATAAAGAACTTTACTGAATTTGATATTGTAAAAAAATTACCGTATGACATCTTTTGTGGCGAAGGGTGTTTCTGCTGTAAACTCGCAACATTCACTGTATGTCACCATTAAAGAGGTTGTGTTGATCTATTTATTGTGCTGCTCTTCATGTTGAGTATTCATGTTATATTACTGTTAGTATTCCATGTTGGTATTATCATTTATTTAATATACATTTCACATAATACAGGAATGTAACATTGCATTTGTCATACTGTAGCTGTGGGTACACGTACTGTAGGTCCTGAAAAAAATATGTCTGTAAATATCCATGAGAAAAACAGCTTGATGAGTAAAAGAAAGAATCACACATCTGTATCCACCAAGCAAATGTACCAGGTGCATCTCATGATTGGGACTCAAAATGACTTCATCAATGTTGTCCCGAAGAACTTGCTTTGAAATGTTAATAGATGGCTTGTGTCTCTCTGTCGGTAACTTTTCTGATCATCACTAATTCAAAAGAAACAGTTGAGAATGAACAGTATATTGTGGAAGAGGTATACAGTAGGCCTAGTCAGCCCCTTTATGGTGTAAATTAAAGTGCTCATGAAATGTATCATTGTAGCATTCTCTGCACACATGTTCAAAGCATATAAAAAAAAATGCATTTGCTGAGTTACCGAATAGCCAATTTCCCCCTATTTTGTTTGTTTTTGTATTAAGGCAACTTTCTCAAGGCTGCACAGACTCATCATGCCTTTCACCTAACATGCCTGCTGCTCCACCCCTCCTGGTGACAGCCCAGTAACTGGTGGCCATTTTGAAAGGGATACATTTGGTCCTGTGCTTCACTCCTTCAAAGAGATGTCTTTTGTCCTGCCTTCATCCTCACCTAAGTCTTAAAAAAAAGAATATACTGTATGTCCACCAACCGCCTCTGTGAACTGGTCCTCTTTATAACCTCCTCCTTTCTCCAGCTTCTCAAAGCAATATCCGCATAGAATTTTGACCCATTTGTTTTTTATGTTGTTGCTTTGTGATAAAGTTCACCATGACCTCTGGGTACAGTTGCCTACCATCTACAGACACCTGACCACTGTATAAACATGAGGAAACAGGAGGCCAGGAGTGCTGGCAGAGACACAATACAGTGCCCTTCCTGTTGCTAAATGCTCTTCTAAACAAAGCAAGACTAAGCGCACAGAGAGACCGTCCACTCTCAAATCTTCAACAAACCTTAAAGACTGCTGAATCACGGAATGTTCGATGACGGATTTAGAACTTCTAGTTCAGAACTTTAGCCTTGATATCACCGTTGTTTGTGTTCGGGTCACGATACTGTACAAGCTCTTTCCCTAGACAGCATTTGTCCTTTCCCTGTGTGGATCCTAAAGGGGGAATTAGTGAACTGGCTAGAAAACAATAAAAAGAGAATTATGAATATTTGCTGATACACAGTGCTTTCTTATGTCGTATTGTTTGTTTGTGCATGATGATTGGAGGTGCATACAGATGTAGGGTCTTCATTTGATCACCCTGCTGCAGGAGGACTTTACTGCAATGCAGGACGTTTTAAACTTGGAGTGTATTTGAGGTTTAAAAAGGCTTCTGAAGAAATGTAGACATTTCAGACTTGATTGTCCCATTATGAAAAATGTATCAACCCCTACAAAAATGTCCATTAATTATAATCCACATAATAATTCACATTTCTTGTTGCTGCAGGATTCTTTTTCTGTTATAGCAATCTGGCTCAAATTAAGTTCCTACATCTGTATGGAGTAGTGTGTCTTCTCATTCCGTTTGTAATGTTTGCATCGTCTAGACATCGCTCCTCCCCTACAATAGCAAATCAACTAACAAGGGGTTACAGAAATATAAGAGTATCTGTGTATTTTCACAGCTTTGAGTTCAGTTTATTTGTGATTCTGCAAAACTGGGATTTTATCCATACAATGAGACGCACATAACAATTATAAAATTGGAGCTTGGATTATTATAATTGTTCATATTTTTGTTATGTGGAATTATTTTAGTAAATGTGTATTTCTCTGTTTACTTTTACAAGTGTATCAAAGCAGCTTCCCAGTCTTGCTTCTACTCGCGAAATAACATATTTTGTAAGGTACATCTAATCAACAGTAAAATGGCATTTTAATATATTCACCATGTATGCGTGTATGATGAGATGTTGCAACTTCTGCTAGAGACGCCTTCTTTATAGTAAAGCTATCTCTTTTTCTCTAACTCCTGACTTCTCTCTTTCTATTGTTTTTATTATATTAGGCTACTGTTCTGTCTGTGTCAATATTACTACTGGTACTATTAAGTCACTTCCCAGAGTATGGAACACTTAGAAATCCAGAAAACGAATAGCAATATATTTCCTGAGTATACATTTTAAACATATAAAAAAGAATATTTTTGTACAAATTCCTTTTTGGAGGTTGCATTGAGTATTTGTAATAAAACGTATTGACTGAAATTCACTCAATGTTTACTGACTATATGTGTGCTTCGGTCAATAGCCTACGTTTTATTACAAATACTCAACGCAACCTCCAAAAGGAATAAGTGCAAATACTGTATACTGAACAAAAATATAAACGCAACATGTAAAGTGTTGGTCCCATGTTTCATGAGCTCAAATAAAAGCTCAGAAATCCCAGGAATTTTCCATATTCACAAAAAGCTTTTCTCTCCAATTTTGGGCTCACATTTGTTTACATTTCTGTTAGTGAGCATTTCTCCTTTGCTAAAATAATCCATCCACCTAACAGGTGTGGCATATCAAGAAGCTGATTAAACAGCAGTATCATTACACAGGTGCACCTTGTGCTGGGGACAATAAAAGGCCACTCTAAAATGTGCAGTTTTGTCACACAACACAATGTCTCAAGTTTTTAGGGAGCGTGCAATTGGCATGCTGACTGCAGGATTGTCCACCAGAACTGTTGCCAGAGAATTTAATGTTAATTTCTCTACCATAAACCGCCTCCAACATTGTTTTAGAGAATTTGGCACCGATCTCACAACCGCAGACCATGTATAACCACGCCAGCCAAGGACCTCCACATCCGGCTTCTTCACCTGCGTGATCGTCTGAGACCAGCCACCCAGACAGCTGATGAAACTGAGGAGTATTTCTGTCTGTAATAAACCCCCTTTGTTGTTAAAAACGAATTCTGATTGACTGGGCCTGGCTCCCAAATGGGTGGGCCTATGCCCTCCTAGGCCCACCCTTGGCTGCTCCTCTGCCCAGTCATGTGGAATCCATAGATTAGGGCCTAATTTATTTATTTAAATTGACTGATTTCCTTATATGAACTGTAACTCAGTACAATCATTGAAATTGTTGCATGTTGCGTTTATATTTTTTGTTCAGTATAAATTGTTTTTAATACTATACAGGTATGTGTAAATACTTGGAGCTTGGTATATTTTTAGGATCAGTCAAGGTTTAGCATCAAAGGTTTACCACTATTGGACCCTGGCCCAGTTTAGTTTTAGCCCACCCAACAGCCCTACCATAAGTCTAATTTACTGATTTATCTTTTGAGGTACGTAGGCCTACAGTGGATTACACCATTTGTAGAAAGGTCCCTGCATTATATCACTTCCTGGGTGCCTCGTCACTCATAGAGTTCACCCTTTTATTCACCATTCCTATTAAACTAGCAAGGCTACTGTTATCCCTCCACACCGACGACAAACACAAAAACACTGGCGAGATTAATACAAGCAGCACTACAATAAATCAGCTGGCAGGCTGAAAGCGAGAGGGAGAGCTGGAGCCGGCCGATGGCATACGTTATTAAATAGGGCTGAATACATTCTGCCTGCCTTGACCCCCGCAAGGCTACTAAATATTAATGTCCTAACCACGCCGCCATGCTGGCTTTCTAAAGAGAGTGACATACCTCTTCCTCTCTCCATCCCCGACTGTCACATAAACGTCACCCATAAAAGCCATTAGTGAACGTATCCATGGCTGGTGCTGACAGAACCTACACTAAATCAAATCAAATTCCCACAGTCTAACATAGAAATCTCTATACATCCACACAGTCTAACATACGTACGTTTCCACACAGGGACACAGTCTAGCATAGAAGTCTCCACACAGGGACACAGTCTAACATAGAAATCCCCACACAGGGACACAGTCTAACATTAAAGTCTCCACAAAGGGAAATAGTCTAACATAGAAATCCCCACACAGGGACACAGTCTAACACAGAAGTCTCCATACAGGGACACAGTCTAACATAGAAGTCTCCACAAAGGGACACAGTCTAACACAGATGTCTCCACACAAGGATACAGTCTAACATAGAAGTAATTACACAATGTGACAACCCGAAAGACAACCCTAACCAGCCAACATTTACCACCACCTCAGAACAGATGCTCTGTGAGCTCCACAGGGGAAAACAGAGGCAGATGTTCACAACACCAGGTAGCATATCACGTTACTACTGTACCTGTCTAGGGACAACTCAACACACACCATGTCTGATTTCATCTACCAGAGTGCTCAACCTGGGCTCAGAGCATTTTCGTTTTATTATTCTGTAGGTAAATCCCGGACATTCAATTTAATATGATATGTTTTACGAATTACAATTCCTATTATATGTTACACATTTGTTAACAATATGTACAATATGTTACGATTTTGCAAAACGATTTTGCAAAATGTACAATATGATACGAATTTGCCAAATGTATGATATGTTACGAATTCTACCTAGATGGCTAATGTTAGCTAGCTGGCTAACGTTAGCTAGGCTAGGGGGTTAGGGTTAGGAGTTAAGGTTAAGTTTAGGAGTTGGGTTAAGGTTAGGGTTAGAGGAAGGGTGTCAGGCGGTGGGTGTAGCTGGTGCATGAAGTCAGGCGCAGGAGAGCAGAGATGAGTGAACAACGCACTTTACTTGAGAAAATAGCACAAAGTAACAAAACCAATGTGCGAACAATAATGGTTGCCATACAACCCGGGTGAACACAGCACCCGGAACAAACCAGCCAGAAACGTACCAACCCTAACAATAAACAATCAAACACAAAGACATGGGGGAAACAGAGGGTTAAATACATGACCAGTAATTGGGAAATGAAAACCAGGTGTGTGGGAAACATAGACAAAACCAATGGAAAATGAAAAGTGGAGCGCCGCCTGAACAAGGAGAGGAACCGACTTCGGCGGAAGTCGTGACAAAAGGTTAGCTAAAAGGGTTAGGGAAAGGGTTAGGGTTAGTTAACATGCTAAGTGGTTGCAAAGTAGCTAAAAAGTAGTAAGTCGTTGAAAAGGTACTAATTAGCTAAAATGTTAAAATTGTCCTTGATGAGACTTCCTTTTGGTTGCTAGATGTTTGTGTTATATGCCCACCCACCCATCCATCCAACCAACCAGCCCGACCAACCACCCTACTTTCATTTTTGCCTTAAGTAACCATCTGTCTTATGTAACCATACCAAACGTAACCTATCATATTAATTTGAGTGTCCCAGATTTACACTTACTATGTTACGGCTAGTCTATGAGACCAGGATGAAATGCTATAGTGCTAATGTTTTGCCCCTCTCTGTGGATCGAGCTATAGAGACATGAATCTCCTTTAAACTAAATTAAGTTATTTAGGCAGAGTATTTATTATGGTCATGTTGTGACAGATTTTCATTGATTGATATTGTCATCATGTAGACTACTATGCTGTGTCTTAGGTTTTGGTTGGCACAAATCCAAATGATTCTTTAGCGATCAATAATGAGAGCCCTGACAATAGGGTATGAGATTACTGCCAAAACTCCCCACCCACTGCTCCACTGGAATTATTACTTATGTTAAATCAGCTTGACCTGTTCATTTTGCAAATGCACTCTTCTCCACTGGCAGGCATTTGTATCACACACACCAAGGAGTAAATTGGAACACATGGCTGCTGTTGCGTTGAATGAATTCATTTCCAAGGGGGTTAAAATCACAGTGTTTCTTTCCTGCAGCCATTGTACTGGAGCCAGACAAGTAGTCCATTAAAAGATAGATGACATGAAGAAAACACACAAAGTATTTTTGACAACCTGATTTATCTGTGCTCCTTACGCAAGGCTTGTATGATGCATCTACCCAGAGGCTGTCCATACAAAGTGGACTTTGACTGCAGTCAAAGTCCACCGTCTGCAGTGAATTCATCTTCAGCGTCCAAATGGTACCCCATTCCCTTTATAATGTACTACTTTTGTACACAAAGTTAGTGCGCTATATAACAAATAGAGTTCCATTTGGGATGCATACATCCTCTTCTTTAGTGCATTCTGGGGTTGATTGAATGGCAGGAGGAGGTTAGAGTACGTGGTCGATTCCATTGATTATCACAACACTTATCAAAACACACATCTGGTGCATCGTACATACTCAGCAACCCCAAACAGCCAAGCAAGGTTCCCTGGTTCATGTGGGCCATAACATGAATACATAAAGAAGCAGAGAAGCTAAGAGAAAAGAAAACTGCGGCGTTAAAGATGTGGAGCTGTGTAGATGAAGAGTAGAGAACAGTAGGTCCTGGTGGGGGTTAGAAGCTGAGCTGTAGACAGACATAGTAGACAAAGGATACTGGATAGAACAACGGCTAGATGTGCATGCATGTAGATCATTATGTGTAATCTACTGTATGATAGGCTGGAGGTCAGGAGTGGTAGCGTGGTTGGAATAACCTTGAAACAGTGTATCAACTATTGTGCATGCTAGATGCAGGTATTGCATAGCCTTGAGAACAACATATTATATCAGTTAACTTCTATGGGCTAGGGATGACGCTAGAATTATAGACAGACTACCCCTGGATGCAACCGCTGTGTCAGATTTTAAAATAGCTTTACGGAGAAAGCACATTTTTCAATATTCTGAGTACATAGCTCAGCCATCACAGTGAGCTATTCAGACACCCGCCAAGTTCGAGGCAACCTAAACTCAGAATTAGTATTAGAAATATTCTATTACCTTTGCTGATCTTCGTCAGAATGCACTCCCAGGACTGCTACTTCCACAAGAAATGTTGATTTTGTTCGAAATAATCCATATTTATGTACAAATACCTCTGTTTTGTTTGTGCGTACAGATCACTTATCCAAAGGCATAACGCGCGAGCGCGGAACGAGAGACGAAAAGTCAAAATGTTCCATTACCATACTTAGAAGCATGTCAAACGCTGTTTTAAATCAATCTTTATGGTATTTTTAATGTAAAATTGCGATAATATTCCAACCGGACAATAGCATATTCATTCAAGAAGAAAAAGAAGGAACGGCGTGCTCGCATGACCGCGCATATCCAATCCCTTTGTTGCCAGGCAGACCACTCAGTAACTGAGCTCCTATTATCTGCCCAGTTACAGGAAAATGCTCAAACCACTTTCTGAAGGCTTTAGACAGCCAATGGAAGCCTTAGGAAGTGCAACGTCACCCCACAGACACTGTAGCTTCAATAGAGAATCAAAAGAAGAACTACAATTCTCAGACTTTCAACTTCCTGCTTGGATGTTTCTCAGGTTTTTGCCTGCCATATGAGTTCTGTTATACTCACAGACACCATTGAAACAGTTTTAGAAACTTCAGAGTGTTTTCTATCCAAATCTACTAATAATATGCATATTCTAGTTTCTGGGCCAGAGTAGTAACCTGTTTAAATTGGGTACGTTTTTCATCCGGCTGTGAAAATACTGCCCCCTAGCCCAGACAGGTTAAGAGTTGAACGCTTTTGTGGTATCTCTATCTCTCGATCTAAATCTTGCTCTCTCTATCTCTCTCTCTCTCTCTCTCTCTCAATTCAATTCAATTTGCTTTATTGGCATGACGTAACAATGTACATATTGCCAAAGCTTACTATGGATATTTACAATATTAAAATAATAAGAATCAAAATTGTCAACGGGACAACAGTAACAACAATAACCAAAGGTCAAAATAGCCATACATTGAACAATAACAATAAGCATAGAGGACATGTCAGATGGGGCCACAGTGTCACCAGACCCCTCCTGTCTCAGCCTCCAGTATTTATGCTGCAGTAGTTTATGTGTCGGGGGGCTAGGGTCAGTCTATATATCTGGAGTATTTCTGCTGTCTTATCCGATGTCCTGTGTGAATTTAAGTATGCTCTCTCTAATTCTCTCTTTCTCTCTTTCTTTCTCTCTTTATTTCTTTCTTCTTCTCTCTCTCTCTCGGAGGACCTGAGCCCTAGGACCATGCCTCAGGACTACCTGGCCTCATGACTCCTTGCTGTCCCCAGTCCACCTGGCCGTGCTGCTGCTCCAGTTTCAACTGTTTTGCCTGCGGCTATGGAACCCTGACCTGTTCACCGGACGTACTACCTGTCCCAGACCTGCTGTTTTCAACTCTCTAGGGACAGCAGGAGCAGTAGAGATATTCTGAATGATCGGCTATGAAAAGCCAACTGATATTTACTCCTGAGGTGCTGAACTGTTGCACCCTCTACAACCACTGTGATTATCATTATTTGACCCTGCTGGTCATCTATGAACATTTTAACATCTTGGCCATGTTCTGTTATAATCTCAACCTGGCACAGCCAGAAGAGGACTGGCCAGCCCTCATAGCCTGGTTCCTCTCTAGGTTTCTTCCTAGGTTCTGGCCTTTCTAGGGAGTTTCTCCTAGCCACTGTGCTTCTACACCTGCATTGCTTGCTGTTTGGGGTTTTAGGCTGGGTTTCTGTACAGCACTTTGTGACATCAGCTGATGTAAGAAGGGCTTTAAAAAATACATTCGATTGATTGATGTGCAGGTTGGTTGGTCTGTCAGACACCGTCCCTCATCTTATGGCAGGCAGCAATGTAGTTCGCTGCCAACCCACACCATCCTCTCTGCGTCCTCCCCCAACAGGACGGGTAGCCTATTCTCATCAGAGAGGTCTTTGAAACCTTGAATAAAGGTTTCAAATTTGGGGAAATGACACTCTCTGATTGTTTTATATTTTTTTATATTTTGTCAGGAAATGCAGCTCTGTCTCAGGTTCTGCTGTTGTGCTGTGGTTGCACAGCCTTTCCTGTACAGGGAGACAGGTTTTCCTGTGTCTACCCTTCTCAATGGCAAGGCTGTGCTCACTGAGTCTGTACTTTGTCAAGGTTTTTCTAAGGTTTTGATCAGTAACCATGGTCAAATAGTTAGCCACGGTGTACTGTCGATTTGGGGCCAGATAGCACTGCATTTTGCTTTGTGCTTGTGCTTGTGTTTCCCAATAAGAAATGACGTTTTGTTTTGACTGTCATGTAATTTGTTTTATTATGATTGATTGGATGTTCTGGTCCTGAGGCTTCAGTGTGTTGGTAGAACAGGTTTGTGAACTCAGCCCCAGGACCAGCTGGATGAGGGGACTCTTTTCTTTGCTCAGCTCTTGGCATTGCAGGGCTTGGTAATGATATGAGAGGGGGTCACTGTATTTTAGATGTTTCCAAAACTTAATTACTCTTTTTGAGTTTTTATTATTAGTGGATATTGGCCTAATTCTGCCCTGCATGCATTGTTTGTAGTTTTCCTCTGGACATGAGTGAGAGTCTTATAGAACTCTGCATGCAGGGTTTCAATGGGGTGTTTGTCCCATTTGGTGAAATCTTGTTTTGCAAGTGGACCCCACACGTCGCTGCCATAAAGTGCAATTGGTTCAATGACACATTCAATTAGTTTTAGCCAAATTATAAGTATTTGAATTTGATTTTTTTTTGTATGGCGTAGAATGCCTTGCTTGCTTTCTCAGTTCATTCACTGCATCATTAAGGTGTCCCGTTGAGCTTATTTTTAAACCTAATTGTTGTGTGTGCAGTACTCTATATATATTGTACCAATTGAGAACTTTTGTCTAATTCCCTGAGATCTGGATCTTCTCTCGAAATTCGTTATTTTAGTCTTTCTGGGGATTACTGCCATGGCCCAGGTCTGGCAGTACTGCTCTAGCAGGTCCAGGCTCTGCTGTAGGCCATGTGCTGTGGGTGACAGCAGGCATAGGTCATCTGCGAAAGACTAGGCATTTAACCTTTGAATTGTGGAGACTAACACCAGGGGCTGAGGATTTTTCTAGAATTGTGGCCAATTCATTGATGTAAATATTGAAGAGTGCAGGGCTTAGATTGCAAACCTGGCGAAGGCCCCGCCCCTGGTTAAAGAATTTGGTTATTTTCTTGCCAATTTTGATGCTGCACGTATTGCCAGCATACAGTGAGGGGGAAAAAAGTATTTGATCCCCTGCTGATTTTGTACGTTTGCCCACTGACAAAGAAATGATCAGTCTATAATTTTAATGGTAGGTTTATTTGAACAGTGAGAGAAAGAATAACAACAAAAAAATCCAGAAAAACGCATGTCACAAATGTTATACAATTATTTACATTTTAATGAGGGAAATAAGTATTTGACCCCTCTGCAAAACATGATTTAGTACTTAGTGGCAAAACCCTTGTTGGCAATCACAGAGGTCAGACGTTTCTTGTAGTTGGCCACCAGGTTTGCACACATCTCAGGAGGGATTTTGTCCCACTCCTCTTTGCAGATCTTCTCCAAGTCATTAAGGTTTCGAGGCTGACGTTTGGCAACTCGAACCTTCAGCTCCCTCCACAGATTTTCTATGGGATTAAGGTCTGAAGACTGGCTGGGCCACTCCAGGACCTTAATGTGCTTCTTCTTGAGCCACTCCTTTGTTGCCTTGGCCGTGTGTTTGGGGTCATTGTCATGCTGGAATACCCATTCACCACCCATTTTCAATGCTCTGGCTGAGGGAAGGAGGTTCTCACCCAAGATTTGACGGTACATGGCCCCGTCCATCGTCCCTTTGATGCGGTGAAGTTGTCCTGTCCCCTTAGCAGAAAAACACCCCCAAAGCATAATGTTTCCACCTCCATGTTTGACGGTGGGGATGGTGTTCTTGGGGTCATAGGCAGCATTCTTCCTCCTCCAAACATGGCGAGTTGAGTTGATGCCAAAGAGCTCCATTTTGGTCTCATCTGACCACAACACTTTCACCCAGTTGTCCTCTGAATCATTCAGATGTTCATTGGCAAACTTCAGACGGGCATGTATATGTGCTTTCTTGAGCAGGGGGACCTTGCGGGCGCTGCAGGATTTCAGTCCTTCACGGCGTAGTGTTACCAATCGTTTTCTTAGTGACTATGTTCCCAGCTGCCTTGAGATCATTGACAAGATCCTCCCGTGTAGTTCTGGGCTGACTCCTCACCGTTCTCATGATCATTGCAACTCCACGAGGTGAGATCTTGCATGGAGCCCCAGGCTAAGGGAGATTGACAGTTCTTTTGTGTTTCTTCCATTTGCGAATAATCGCACCAACTGTTGTCACCTTCTCACCAAGCTGCTTGGCGATGGTCTTGTAGCCCATTACAGCCTTGTGTAGGTCTACAATCTTGTCCCTGATATCCTTGGAGAGCTCTTTGGTCTTGGCCATGGTGGAGAGTTTGGAATCTGATTGATTGATTGCTTCTGTGGATAGGTGTCTTTTATACATGTAACAAACTGAGATTAGGAGCACTCCCTTTAAGAGTGTGCTCCTAATCTCAGCTCGTTACCTGTATAAAAGACACCTGGGAGCCAGAAATCTTTCTGATTGAAAGGGGATCAAATACTTATTTCCCTCATTAAAATGCAAATCATTTTATAAAATTTTTCTGGATTATTTTGTTGTTATTCTGTCTCTCACTGTTCAAATAAACCTACCATTAAAATTATAGACTGATCATTTCTTTGTCAGTGGGCAAACGTACAAAATCAGCAGGGGATCAAATACTTTTTGTCCCTCACTGTACATTGATTTAATTATGTCATATGTTTTACCCCCTACACCACTCAATAACTTTGTAGAACAGTCCTGTATGCCAAATAGAATCAAATATTTTTCAGAAGTTGATAAAGCAAATGTACATTTTGATCAGTTGTACGATGTTTTGGTATGAATTCAATTTGGCTTTTACTCAATACATTGTGCTTATTAAGGAAGTTTAGAACTCTTATAATACTACAGAAAACCTTCCCCAGGTTACTGTTCACACAAATGCCTCTGTAATTGTTAGGGTCAAATTTGTCTCCGTTCTTAAAGATTGGGGTTATGAGTCCTTGATTCCAGATGTCAGGGAAATAGCCTCACTCAGCATTAAATTAAACAGCCAATTGAAAGTTTGCACTGGTGATTTTTAGCATCTCATTTAGGATGCCATCAGGTCTGCATGCTTTTTAAATGTGAGGGCCTGAAGTTTCTTATAGAGCTCCTGGTCAGTAATTGGGGAGTCCAATGGATTTTGATTGTCCTTTATAGCTTTTTCTAATCCATTCAACTTCTCATGAATTTGGCATTGTTCTGCGTTTGTGTCAAGTTTGAACGGTGTTGTAGAGTGTTTTAAAATGGGTTGTCCATATGTCACCATTTTGTACTGATAATTCCTCTTGTTTTTATTTTTTAAATCTTTCTTCAATTTTTCCATAAGTTGTTTGTGTTTATGGATTCCTCAATTAGTGTCAGCTGCTTGCTGTTGTACTGTGCTTTTTTGGTTCTGAGTGTACGTTTACAGAGTTTTAAAGTCTCACAGTAATGAAGGCGTAATTCACAATTATCTGGGTCTCTGTGCTTTTGGTTAGATAGTGTTCTAAGTTTTTTTCCTTACAATTTTACAATCTGCATCAAACCAGTTGTCATCTGTGGTCTTTTTTGTTTTGTTTTTTATCAATTTCAGTTATGCTTCTTTTGCCGTTTGCCTGAATATATGTTTGATGTTTTGTACTGCTAGATTGATGCCTTCTTTACTGTGAGTGAATGTGGTATCCAGAAAGTCTAAGAGTGTTTGGATATTTTGGTTAGCGGTTGCTTTCTGATATTCTTCTGTGCTGTTTTGGGCCCGTCTGTATGAATTTCTGATGTTGTATGTTCTTTTGAGGAACATCGTAATTTGGCTGTGATCAGACAGAGGTGTTAGTGGCTTGATGGTGAATGAGCTGAGAGACAAAGGGTCAATGTCTGTAATCATATAGTCTACTGTGCTGTGGCCAAGAGGTGAGCAATAGGTGAATCTCCCCAAAGAGTCCCCCCGTAACCTACCATTGACAAAGTACAGACCCAGGCTTCGACAGAGCTGCAACAGATCCCTTCCGTTTTTGCTGATGGTGCTGTCACTTGTTTCTATGGGGGAGATTAAGACAGTTAGAAACAGTATGGCCTGTAATAAAGCTGTCCCCTCTTGTGGTCGTTAGATCTGGTACTGTAGTGTTCCTGTGCACGCATTTCTGTCCCCACGGATGAGCACATTTCCCTGGGCCTGGAAATGGCACATCTCTTCCTCAAGGGTGGGGAAGATCTCCTCTGAGTAATATGGGGATGCTGAGGGGGGATATATATTGTGCAAAGGAACACATATTTTTCTGTCAGTATAAGTAATTTTTTCAGTTTTAACCAAATGTGATATTTACCAATTTTGAGGGGATCAATTCGATTTTGTAGTTCTGATTTGTACCAAATGATCAATCCTCCAGAGTCTCTGCCTCTATTGACAGAGCTGTGTTTCTGTGATAGCACAATTACCTCTCTGTAGCCTGTGGGACAGTGAGTGACAATGTCTGCCGTACACCATGTCTCCTGCAGAATGATGACGTCAACATCTTTAAGATTTAACTCCAGTGCTAAACTCTTCAGTCCAAAGGTTGATGAGTTTCGGCTCTGAATGTTCCACCTGCTAACTGATTTCGTGTTTCAAAAAGAAAGAATAGCACAGTTAGAAATACAGTAACAACTAACTGTTAAGTTAAGAGTGAAATAAACAGGATAGCAGCAAACATGTTCATATTCAATGAACAAGTAAACCTTTAGTACAATAGGTGTGTGTGTGTGTGTGTGTGTGTGTGTGTGTGTGTGTGTGTGTGTGTGTGTGTGTGTGTGTGTGTGTGTGTGTGTGTGTGTGTGTGCGTATTTAGTGCAGTTTAGTGTAGATGTATTGGAGGAGCTGTTTAATCTCACTCAAGCCTACAGGGTTCTGCTGTCCTCTGAGGGCCTCCGTGTAGCTGCGCTGGTCCTGCTGTTGGGCCCTGTGGAGGGGAGGGGGGGCAGGTCTGGGCCGGGGGGCTCCCTCTCTGGTCTGGTAGAGGTGGAGGTCTGGTGTGGGGTAGTAGGCTGGGCCCGGTCCAGTCTGGCTGCGCTGATGGAGGTGGTGATGCTCTGGTGGTGGGTGGGGCCTGTGGGGTGTGGGGCCTGTGGGGTGCGCTGGGTCTGGTGGAGCGTTGAGGGACCTGGGGCTCCTTGGTGGTGTAGGGGTCTCTGGGTGGTCCTCTGTCCAGTGCGGCATGGGGTGTTTGTCTACCAAGTGCCACGTCCTTTAGAGACTTGTCAAACATCCCTACTGTCTGCTTCCTCAGGTGGGAGTGGTCGTGCAGGTGCTTCGGGGTGATTGTTGGGTGGTGAGCAACGTGCACAATTGGGAGTAGACCACACCCTCTGGTGATGTCAGCGTTGACTTTCTGAATGGTACGGGGATGAAAGTCTTTGCGGGGCAGCAGAGTGGAGCTGGTGATGTGGGAGTTGGGGAACCACTCAGAGGCCCTCTCTGCTACTCTGTTGACCAGGCTGCCTACTCTCTCCTGATCCTCTCGCAGGTTGTTGGTGCCGGTGTGAATAATGATGTGGCCTGGTGTGCCAAAGTCAGGCTGGGACAGGATGTGGAGTGCATTCGGCATTTTTGGGCACCATATTTTGGACACCTTATGGTGGGGGAAGAGTTTATCCTCTTGGATAAATTTCCCATTTGAGTCAATGAGGATGGCCACCTCAGTGTGTTTTTCCAGAGTAGTGGGTTTATGGTCTGGGGCTGGGGTACACAGGGCCTGTGTACAAGGAGGGGTATGTGGGGGTGTATTAATTAGGGGGGGCCAGAGAGCTTCTCTCTGTAGTAGGTGTCCCCATGTGAGCCTCCTTGTTGACTGGGGGTGTGGGTAAAGGGTTGTCTGTATGAGGGGGTTGTGGGTAAAGGTGAGTCAGTGGGGTTGTTAAGGGTGGTGAGGGGCTGCAGCTTCTCTAGGAGTCTCTACATTCTGTTCTCTGTGCTGCAGCACCCTCTTGATGACAGACAACTCCTTTGCCATCTCCTTTACCTGCACCAGCTCTCTCCTCATGGTGGCCTTTACCTCCTCAAGCGCTGTGGTAAGGCTCTCTCGCAGCTCCTGGACAGAGTTCTCCAGCTGGGTCCTGCACTGGTTGATCTGGTCTTGTAGAAGCTATGTGTCTGGGCTGGTGGTGGTGTAGCTAAGGGGCTCCTCTCTCTCTCTCTCTCTCTCTCTCTCTCTCTCTCTCTCTCTCTCTCTCTCTCTCTCTCTCTCTCTCTCTCTCTCTTCAGTGCATACGGTACATGCTGAGTTCAGAGGAGTGTGGTGAGGGGAGGCAGGCCATAATAATGAGTTGCCCTGCTGACAATGTAAACATCTTTGAGACCTAGAAAAAAAGCACCATGCAGCATAAGTCAATCTAGCACCCAGCTTGTTTTAGCAGTGTGATTGGAGTTTGTCAGAGCCCAGGCTGTTTCTGGGGTTCTGTTGAGTTACACTAATAATATGTTCTCTCTCTCTCTCTCTCTCGCGCTCTCTCTTGCTCTCTCTCTCTCTCTCTCTCTCACTCTCTCTCTCTCTCGCTCTCTCTCACGCTCTCGCTCTCTCTCACGCTCTCGCTCACTCTTCTCTGTGATGGGTAACAGAACAGCAGGCCACTCACTAATTCTCTCTAGCTTCAGAGCTTTAGCGGCCAGCTGATCCAGGTGAGGATCTGTCTTAGTCAGGCACAGTCCTTCTCACATAGCAGAGCCTCCTAAACTGGTAGGCTAGTATAAACTATGGATTTTTATGAGGAGCTGTATTGGAGATTATATAGAAAAGAGTATACTCTCAAGATTATGGGCCGAATACGACCTTGAGATACAGTACCAGTCAAAAGTTTTGACACACCTACTCATTCAAGCGTTTTTCTTTGTTTTTACTATTTTCTACATTGTAGAATAATAGTGAAGACATGAAAACTATGAAATAGCACATATGGAATCATGTAGTAACCAAAAAAGGGTTAATTCAAATCAAAATATATTTTATATTTTATATTCTTCAAAGTAGCCACCCTTTGCCTTGATAACATCTTTGCACACTCTTGGCATTCTCTCAACCAGCTTCATGAGGAATGCTTTTCCAACAGTCTTGAAGGAGTTCTCACATATGCTGAGCACTGTTGGCTGCTTTTCCTTCACTCTGCGGTCCAACTCATCCCAAACCATCTCAATTGGGTTGAGGTCGGGTGATTATGGAGGTCAGGTCATCTGATGCAGCACTCCATCACTCTCCTTCTTGGTCAAATAACCCTTATACAGCCTGGAGGTGTGTTGGGTCATTGTCCTGTTGAAAAACAAATGATAGTCCCACTAAGCCCAAACCAGATGGGATGGTGTATCGCTGCAGAATGCTGTAGTAGCCATGCTGGTTAAGTGTGCCATGAATTCTAAATAAATCACTGACAGTGTCACCAGCAAAGCACCCTCACACCATCACACCTCCATGCTTCACGGTGGGAACCACACATGAGGAGATCATCCGTTCATCTACTCTGCTTCTCACAAAGACACGGCGATTGGACCAAAAATCTCAAATGTGGACTCATCCGACCAAAGGACATATTTCCACCGGTATAATGTTTATTGCTCATGTTTCTTGGCCCAAGCAAGCCTCTTCTTCTTATTGGTGTCCTTTAGTAGTGGTTTCCTTGCAGCAATTCAACCATGAAGGCCTGATTCACTCAGTCTCCTCTGAATAGTTGATGTTGAGATGTGTCTGTTACTTGAACTCTGTGAAGCATTTATTTGGGCTGCAATCTGAGGTGCAGTTAACGCTAATGAACTTATCCTCTGCAGCAGAGGTAACTATGGGTCTTTCTTTCCTGTGGCGATCCTCATGAGAGCCAGTTTCATCATGGCACTTGATGTTTTTTTGCGACAGCACTTGAAGAAACTTTCAAAGTTCTTGAAATGTTCCGAATTGACTGACTTCCATGTCTTAGAGTAATGATGGACTGTCATTTCTCTTTGCTCATTTGTGCTGTTCTTGCCATAGTATGGACTTGGTCTTTTACCAAATAGGGCTATATTCTGTATACCACCCCTACCTTCTCACAACACAACTGATTGGCTCAAACGCATTAAGAAGGAAATAAATTCCACAAATTAACTTTTAAATAGGCACACCTGTCAATTTAAATGCATTCCAGGTGACTACCTCATGAAGCTGGTTGACAAAATGCCAAGTGTGTGCAAAAGGTGGCTACTTTGAAGAATCTCAAATATGAAATATATTTTGATTTGTTTAACACCTTTTTGACTACTACTGTATATCCATCATGCCTGCATCATGGGCAGGAATAACGTGCTTTGCACAGGAGGTTGGTGGCACCATAATTGAAGAGTACGAGCTCGTGGTACTAGCTGGAGTGGAATATATAACGGGAGCTTGCCAGAGCTGCAGATGTCCTTAATCTTCAAACATTTCGGCCCTTCCCCTGAACCAGAGCCTTGTTCATCTCTCTGTCTGTTTGTCTGTTTGTCTGTATTACCTATTTCACATTATTGTTCTAACTTGAACTGTGCTGGGCTGCCTCTGATATTATCTTTCCACATAATGCTTTCCAGCAACGTTCAACTATGGTGGATGTGTAACCAGTAGAGGTCAAAAGGTACTCACACTCACAACCATGAAATGGAAAAACTCAAGGAGGCCGAGATGCTAAAATAATATACTTAATTTAATCCAAGCTCGAAAGAATACAAATGGTGAAAGTGCAAGGTGCTATAAAAATAGAACAAAAGAAAGAGCATACGTTTCAGGCTCATGCCTTCATCAGCACTGTACAAACAAATTAAGGAGACATGTACTTTAAGAGGATGTGTAACCAGGCTAGTCCAGCTCAGCCTAAGTCGCCTATCTCTCTTCCTGTCAGTTAGTAGACAGTTGAATCTCCCTCATAGTTCCCCCTAGTTCATCTCTGTCCACCCTAATGAACCTTCTTCATTAGGACACTCCATCCTGTGTTTTAAAATAGGATTATCCAGGCCCGAACATTGTACACATCCCTCATTGTTATAAATGCATCCTTCCACCTTTTACCAATTAATCTGGGTTATTTGTTGGCCGTTGTTCATTAGTCTGAGAGGAGGGGGAATAATAAAGCGTCGGACTGGGTGCAATATGGTGTGTAATGCCATTATTGTTCATTTGTCATGGGGAGCTGTTTTAGCGTTGCACCACTCCCTCCAAGAGCTTAAAAGCCACTGAGCCACAGCCTCTATCAGTCGGTCCTGAATAATTCATGTCACTTAAAGCATCTGACCAGAGAAGGAAACAGATTGTTAGAGAAGGAGAAACACAGGATCTTAGAGAGGAGAGGGGACACAGGATCAGAACAAAGGGTTAGGAGAGCTAGACAGGACCAAGGAGAAGGTATAGGAGATAGTCGAAACAGGGCCAGAGAGAAAGACAGGACCTTCGCGAGTGAGAAAGACAGGATCTTAGAGACAGAGTAAGAAAGGACTAGAGGGAGAAAGACAGGATCTTAGAGAGGGAGAGAGAGAGGATATTAAAGAGGGGATCAGAGACAGGACCAGAGAGGGAGAAATACAGGGCCTTAGAGAGGGAGAAAGACAGGACCAGAGAGAGAGAAAGAGAAATGATTAGCCACTAGAGAAAGACAAGATCTTATAGACTGAGAGAGACAAGATCTTAGAGTGGGGAAAGAAACAGAGAGGGAGAAATACAGGGCCTTATAGAGGAGAGGGGAGACAGGATCAGAGAGGAGAAATACAGGGCCTTATAGAGGAGAAGGGAGACAGGATCAGAGAGGAGAAATACAGGATCTTAGAGAGAGGGAGAGAGATGTGACTAGAAAGGAGAGGGAGACAGGATCAGAGAGAAGGGATCAGAGAGAGAGGGGAGGGGAGAGAGGGGAGACAGGACCAGAAAGAGAAGAGGGAAGACAGGGAGCAGAGGGAGGGAGACAGAAAGGGGGAGACAGGACCAGAGAGAAGAGAGGAGACAGGATCAGAGAGGAGAAATACAGGGCCTTATAGAGGAGAGGGGAGACAGGATCAGAGAGGAGAAATACAGGATCTTAGAGAGAGGGAGAGAGATGTGACTAGAGAGGAGAGGGAGACAGGATCAGAGAGAAGGGATCGGAGAGAGAGGGGAGGGGAGAGAGGGGAGACAGGACCAGAAAGAGAAGAGGGAAGACAGGGAGCAGAGGGAGGGAGACAGAAAGGGGGAGACAGGACCAGAGAGAAGAGAGGAGACAGGGAGCAGAGGGAGGGCGACAGAGAGTGGGGAGACACGACCAGAGAGAGGAGGAGAGACAGTGAACAAAGGGAGGGAGACAGAGAGTGTGGAGACACGACCAGAGAGAGGAGGAGAGACAGTGAACAAAGGGAGGGAGACAGAGAGTGTGGAGACACGACCAGAGAGAGGAGGAGAGACAGTAAACAAAGGGAGGGAGACAGAGAGTGTGGAGACACGACCAGAGAGAGGAGGAGAGACAGTGAACAAAGGGAGGGAGACAGAGAGTGTGGAGACACGACCAGAGAGAGGAGGAGAGACAGTAAACAAAGGGAGGGAGACAGAGAGTGTGGAGACACGACCAGAGAGAGGAGGAGAGACAATGAACAAAGGGAGGGAGACAGAGAGTGTGGAGACACGACCAGAGAGAGGAGGAGAGACAGTAAACAAAGGGAGGGAGACAGAGAGTGTGGAGACACGACCAGAGAGAGGAGGAGAGACAATGAACAAAGGGAGGGAGACAGAGAGTGTAGAGACACGACCAGAGAGAGGAGGAGAGACAGTAAACAAAGGGAGGGAGACAGAGAGTGTGGAGACACGACCAGAGAGAGGAGGAGAGACAGTGAACAAAGGGAGGGAGACAGAGAGTGTGGAGACACGACCAGAGAGAGGAGAGGGGACACAGGGAGCAGAAGGAGGTAAACAGAGAGGTGGAGACTGGACCAGAGAAAGAGATTGATTGCGTCAAAAGTAACATTTTCTCAAACGTTTGTGATGGACAACACAGTTTGAAGCTTGTCTTGACTTGTGTTGACGTATGCGTTCCAGCAACGCATGTGGAGAAAGGCTTTCAATGAAAAACAATGGGTCATTTTCAGCCGTTTGAGAACGCTTTGTTCCTCCATCCATCATCAGTCCTTACATCACCTCTTCCTCATTGTTTAATTCCAATACATCTCTCTCCACACCTGCCTTTTTATGACTCTCTCCTCTCATCCCTTCTCTCTATCTACTTTCTCCCTTCCTCCATATTTTCATGCTTTTCAGAAATATATTTTCCTATATCCTCCATTTTAGGTTGAAAAGTGAATGAACTTACATTGCAAGCACAAATGATCACAACAATAACAACATCATTATCAATGATAGCAAAAATAATTAGATGAAGAATTATTAAGCAAAACAAGAAAAATATAATGAAAAAATTATATTAACATCATCCATCTCTCCTCTTTTATCTCAATTTTTTCACGTCTGTCTTTTCTTCCCTCCACCTTTCCCTTTTTACCTCCCTCCATCCCTCCCTCACTCTCCAGGTCCTGTGGGTCACAGCAGAGTTGCTTTGTAATGAGCTGCTTGTGAACCCACTGGGCAGATGCCAGTGGATAGTCATTAGATCACTTGACAGACTGGGACCCCCCTCCTTCCTCTCTGTCTTCCCCCCATCCTGCCCACACCCCCTCCTCTTTTCCCTCTCTCCCCTCTCTCCTTCCCCCAGCCCCAACACGGTGCCGCATGGTTAGCGTTGCTAGCCCGAGACAGACACTATAGCCAACAGACAGCATTCCCACTGGGAATACCAGACCCTCTCTGTCAGCCTGATGGGATGGGAAGAGACGGGTGAGAAGGGGTGAGGTGGAGGGTGGGGGGGGGTGGGGGGGTTAAAAAAAGCACATATTTTATTAATTAGGTGAACCCTTAAAGTGATCTTTATTAATTATTCAAATATTAATTTCATTACATGTACTGTCACTCTGTTTCATCTGAACCAGTGGATTAAATGCAGTCAGACTGTTAACAGCTTACCTTGGTTTATATCATGTTCACGTCTGCTTATATACTGTGGTTAACTCTAGAGTCAAATTAAGCTGAAAACATGACAGTTAGCTCTAACATCTTGAATCTTACAATATAGATGTATTTGATTAATATCTGATTGTTGCAAGTACTGTTGACACATGTTAGCACTTTGAGCAAAAAAAATGTAATCTCAATGACAACATTGTGAGTGTTTTTTTAGATATGAAGAGCCTTTATATTTCACTCACAGCTGAATAAATATTTATCTTGACTGTCAATCTGCCAGTGTCTGCATGCCAAATAAAATACAATTTTATTGATCACAACACATATTTAGCAGATGTTATCGCAGGAGTAGTGAGAAATGCTTATGTTCCCAGCTCCAACGCAAATCCCAAAGAATTTATGAAAGGAATTAAGAAATATAGAAATATTAGAAAGAGCAATGTCAGAGTCTGGAATATAAATAAAAATATACAGTCGTGGCCTGTATATATATATATATATATATATATATATTTATTTGACTATTTTCTACATTGTAGAATAGTTGTGAAGGCATCAAAACTATGAAATAGCACATCTAGTAACCAAAAAAGTGTTAAACAAATCAAAATAGATTTTAGATTTTAGATTCTTCAAAGTAGCCACCCTTTGCCTTGATGACAGTTTTGCACACTCTTGGCATTCTCTCAACCAGCTTCACGAGGAATGCTTTTCCAACAGTCTTGAAGGAGTTCCCACATATGCTGAGCACTTGTTGGCTGCTTTTCCTTCACTCTGCGATCCAACTCATCCCAAACCATCTCAATTTGTCACACCCTGATCTGTTTCACCTGTCTTTGTGATTGTCTCCACCCCCCTCCCAGTGTCGCCCATCTTCCCCATTATCCCTGTGTATTTATACCTGTGTTCTCTGTTGGTCTGTTGCCAGTTCGTTTTGTTTCGTCAAGCCTACCAGCGTTTTCCCCTCTGCTCCCCTCTCTCTCCCCTTCCCGGTGTTGACCATTCTGCCTGCCCTGACCCTGAGCCTGCTTGCCGTCCTGTACCTTTGCACCACCTTTCTGGATTACTGACCTTTGCCTGCCCTGACCTGAGCCTGCCTGCCATCCTGTACTTTTGCCCTACCTATCTGGATTACTGACCTCTGCCTGCCATGGACCTGCTTTTTGCCTGCCCCTGTTCGATTAATAAACTGTTGTTACTTCGACGTTGTCTGTATCTGGGTCTTACCTGAAAAATGATACAATTGGGTTGAGGTCAGGTGATTGTGGAGGCCAGGTCATCTGATGCAGCACTCCATCACTCTCCTTCTTGGTCAAATAGCCCTTACACAGCCTGGAGTTGTTTTGGGTCATTGTCCTGTTGAAAAACAAAAGATAAATAAATCACAGACAGTGTCACCAGCAAAGCACCCCCACACCATCATACCTCCTCCTCCATGCTTCACGGTGGGAAACACACATGCGGCGATCATCCATTCACCTACTCTGCGTTTCACAAAGACATAGCAGTTGGAACCAAAAATCTCAAATTTGGACTCATCAGACCAAAGGACAGATTTCCACTGGTCTAATGTCCATTGCTCGTGTTTCTTTGCACAAGCAAGTCTCTTCATCTTATAGGTGTCCTTTAGTAGTGGTTTCTTTGCAGCAATTCGACCATGAAGTCCTGATTCAAGCATTCTCTGTTACTTGAACTCTGTGAAGTGTTTATTTGGGTTGCAATCTGAGGTGCAGTTAACTGTAATGAACTTATCCTCTGCAGCAGAGGTAACTGCGGGTAGTCCATTCCTGTGGCGGTCCTCATGAGAGCAAGTTTTATCATTGCAATTGATGGATTTTGCGACTGCACTTAAAGACACTTTCAAAGTTCTTGAAATGTTCCGGATTGACTGACCGTCATGTCTTAAAGTAATGATAGACTGTTGTTTCTCTTTGCTTATTTGAGCTGTTCTTGCAATAATTTGGACTAGGTCTTTTACCAAATAGAGCTCTCCTCTCTATACCATCAGTAGCTTGTCACAAACTCATTAAGGAGAGAAATTCCAGAAATTAACTTTTAACAAGGCACACCTGTTAATTGAAATGCATTCCAGGTGACTACCTCATTAAGCTGGTTTAGATAATGCCAAGAGTGTGCAAAGCTGTCATCAAGGCAAAGGATGGCTACTTTGAAGAATCTCAAATATGAAATATATTTTGATTTGTTTCACACTTTTTTGGTTACTACATGATTCCATATTTGTTATTTCATAGTTATGATATCTTTGCGATTATTCTACAATGTAGAAAATAGTAAACGTAAAGAAAAACCCTTGAATGAGTAGGTGTTTCCAAACTTTTAACTGGTACTGTATGTATGTATGTATGTGAATGGTCTGTACAGACAGTATGGACAGTATATGAATAGATAAGGTTTGTACAGTTAGTTATATAGGATAACCTTGTCGAAATCATAGCAGGTGAACAAGCAGTGGCTCAGGTGGCTGAAGTCCTTGATCATTTTCTTGGCCTTCATATGACACCGGGTGCTGTAGATGTCCTGGAGGGCAGGCAGTGTGCCCCCACCCTCTGAAGAGCCCTGCGGTTGCAGACAGTGCAGTTGCCGTACCAGGCTGTATCATACCACAGTGCTTGCAGAATGGAGTTCAGACAAATGCCAGCTTCACTTAGACTGATTAAACTGAATCAACAAAAGGATGTGTATGGCTGCTGGATCTGCAAGGTCATTGTTTAACAGAAGTTAAGACTCAACACTTCCAAAGTAAAGTTTGGCACGTGGCGGGAGGGATATCTTTTACTTAGAGCAACTTAGAATAACCGCAGAGACAGATAATATGAGCCTCACAAATAAAACATTCTTCAATCATAACCCAGTGCTAGAATATAAATAGTTTTGAGGAGTATAGAATATAATATAATAGAATAGATAGAATAGTACAGCAAGAGTAAAGAATTAAAAAATGAAACCTATAATCCCCCCTCTTGTTGAGTTATGAGTCTAGTTATTGAGGACCATGAGAGCTGTGAGATGCTAGACTCACTAGGCGCAGGCCATGCTTCTCAGACCAGGGAAGGTCAAAACACTAACAGGATTATCATGTTGTTAGGGTCAGTCAGTCTGGTAATAAGTGGATGGACTCTGACATGTTGGGCGTATTGGAAGCTAAACAGGTGATTGATCGTGGCGGTTGGTATTGGTTCCCCTCTTTAATTCCAATAGGGAGCTCTTCATTGACTGGCCTGTCTGGTTTGAAAGGGGTAATTCTGTACTGGTAAGATGTCAATCACTCTTCTACTACTCTCTGAGTCATTGTTTCTGTTCTTAAAGCAATGGAATGTTGATTTACTTGAAGCTAAATGTTGTGATGGTCAGATCACACAGCTGTAAATTCTCTCTCTCTCTCTCTCTCTCTCTCTCTCTCTCTCTCTCTCTCTCTCTCTCTCTCTCTCTCTCTCTCTCTCTCTCTCTCTCTCTCTCTCTCTCTCTCTCTCTCTCTCTCTCTCTCTCTCTCTCTCTCTCTCTCTCTCTCTCTCTCTCTCTCTCTCTCAGCAGATAGACTGAACCCCCCCCTCCAGTTTTAAAGTGTACTGTAAATCCTGCAATTCAATACATTTTGTCATGGGGTGCAGAGACAAATTTGCCGTTTTGAAGCTAAATTTCTTGCAATTCTATACATTTTGCCATGTCTAATGTGTATTCGTGTAAAATTTGAGTGATTTGAATGTTTTTACAAAATCTATGGGGTAAAAAATCTAGCTAAAAAATGTTAGCTAACATGGGTTAGTTTATCTACATATTTCTGACAAGTTATAAATAGCTCTCTAAGTTATGCAATGACTGACATGACAAGAGGAAAACTGATAATTCACTACACAATTTCGAAATTGCACCTTGTGCATTCTACTATTACAACTTTCAAGAGTAAGTTGAAAGCCGGACTGAGTTCCAATGGTTCCCAAACTGTTCCCCACAGTTTTGAACCACTGATCTACAGTGTTATGCCAGTCTGTCAAATGAAGAGGAACCTTCTTCTCTTTAAAGAGAGACCGATCAGCCTACAGCTCGCCCCATCAACTCCGTATCAGACCTCCCATCGTGCTGGACTTCAGAGACACCGACTCCTTTTCTTCTTTTCTCTCCTCCTTTCCTCCTCTCTTCTCATAGGAGCCGGGCCTGCCTCGTCGGCACGTCTCTTTCATCCCTCAGAGCTCATTCGAGTCGAACCACATGGAAAGAATGGGATGTTTATTAATTTCCAGAAGCAAGACGTGACTCACAGTCTATTGAGATGAAGGAAGGGGCACCTTCTGAGCTGTGGGTGTGTGCAGTACAAACAAGCACTTATTCGCTTGTTTACTTGTTGGTTATTTCATACTGGAAGTCAATATACTGTACAGCCATTGGCTTGAACTAACTGAACACAAAGCAATGGCATCCTCAAAAGCATCCTCTCACCCACTCACTCCCTCAATCCCTCCACCCCTTAGACCGACCTTCAGAGACCATTGTATTCATCTGACAAAAGAGGATGCCTAGCTGCCCTCCACACCCCCCTACTTTATTTTTAACCTTTTTTTTTACCTTAATTTAACTAGACAAGTCAGTTAAGAACAAATTCTTATTTTCAATGACGGCCGAGGAACAGTGGGTTAACTGCCTTGTTCAGGGGCAGAACGACATTACTGGATCAATGTTACTGTTCCCTCATATTCTCTCTGTCCAGATAATGGAGTTTAATGGGTCCAGTCCCATGGGACACATCCACTCGGAGATAAGACTGGGGGGATTTGGGGAGTTGAGATGGAGAGGTACTGTAGGGGGCCTCATCTGTTGTGGGTTCCTTAAGACAGCTCTCCCCTGTTCCTCTATCATAATTGAATCACCATGTTTGATTGACATGGCCGTATTGAAGTATTAATCAGTGTAGGGTTACGGATGTGACCATCTGCACATCACAGAAAACAACCCAGTTCTCAGTCACTCTGTGCAGTGGATCAATAGTCATGAATCATGATCAATGGAAAGAGAAAGACCATGTCCTCTATAAGACCTTCTCTTCTATAATACCTTCTCTTCTATAATACCTTCTCTTCTATAATACCTTCTCTTCTATAAGACATTCTCTTCTATAAGACATTCTCTTCTATAAGACATTCTCTTCTATAATACCTTCTCTTCTATAATACCTTCTCTTCTATAATACCTTCTCTTCTATAAGACATTCTCTTCTATAAGACATTCTCTTCTATAAGACATTCTCTTCTATAATACCTTCTCTTCTATAATACCTTCTCTTCTATAATACCTTCTCTTCTATAAGACATTCTCTTCTATAAGACATTCTCTTCTATAAGACATTCTCTTCTATAATACCTTCTCTTCTATAATACCTTCTCTTCTATAAGACATTCTCTTCTATAAGACATTCTCTTCTATAAGACATTCTCTTCTATAAGACCATCTCTTCTATAAGATCATCTATTCTATAAGGACAATGTTATATGAACACTTCCAATAATCTCACTGCTGGATCTAAGAGTTGCTTTTGAGAAGGATATAAAAGTACTTTAAGAATGTATAATAGTTTGATATCGTAACAAAGGTGTTCCAGGGTAAGAACAGAAGCAATAAGGATGCAGACACACGCTTAAGGTTTCACACTTGGCACAGATGTCAATTCAATGTCTATTCCACATTGAAATGATGTGGAAACAATGTTGATTCAACCAGTGTGTGTGCCCATTGGGATCTGTCTGACTCGATGTAACACTTCTGTCTGCCTTTCCTCTCTGTCTCAAAAGACTTCACTCACCACATCTTTACATCGACTAACAATGAGATGTCTGAAAAACACTCATTATAAGAGTTCACTTCTAAAATTGAAGCACTTGGGAAATGCAGGGCCTTATTAATAACTCTATTGTAAGGCAATTCCTGAAGAGTTGAGTGGTTGATGGAGAGTAGAGTGGGTTTTCTGAGTTACTAATCAAATAACTGTATCCTTTCCTATGTTTTGTGAAATATCTGTTTATCTTAAGTGCTCGTGGGTGTGTGTGTGGGTGTGTGTGTGTATAGCGCATTGGGATGTGTGAAACTTACTCCTCAGCCTGAAGTGTCGCCACTTGCGCAGCTGAATTGCTAGCTTTTCGCGTGGTGCCGACTGATAAGACGGGAGGTCGGTGATATGTGCTAGCAAGGCAGAGGTCCTGGGTTCGAGCCTCATGAGGAAGTGGTACTCGCTAAGCAAGCAGCGTGACGTTCTTTACAATGGTGCTGTGACCTGGATCTACAGCTGCGCTCAACGCTGGGTGCAGCTGATTCTGGGTGTCTGGATTGATGATTTAAGAAATTAGCAATAAAAATTGGCTTATTTTATAGGAATAGGTCACGCCTTTCATTAAACAGCACAAAACAAATCATTCAGTCGGCATTCATACAGGTTATAGACTATGAAAATATTGTCTAAATGAACGCAGCTGCCACTGTATTGAAGCCGTTGGACGCAGTTTATCATAGCGCACTATGCTTTATTACGGGCGATAGGTTCAGTAATAGGGTTGAATGGCGGGAACCCGGTTACCAAGATTTACTGGGATTTACCGTCCAAAACCACTCCCTTACCCCTGGAAAAATAACTGCGAGAAAACGGTAAATGATAATAAATTATTTAAATGAACAGCATGGCGTGAAATGGAACTGTTAAATGATATGCGATCTCTATATCTGGCTTCTCTACGGCCTCTGCATGATGAATCAGCGCTCAGGATGGGGACAGACAGCCCATCTCAGTTTGGAGCGCAGTTCACAATGCATGTAGACCTATTATCTGATCATGGTTACTTTTGTTCTTTTGACAGGTAGGCCTACATTTGATGCAGCATAGCCTATGATACAGTAATATAAAGACTGAATGCGCATTTAATTTACCCATCTCCATCTGGCTTTCGGGGGACACTTCATTTTTTTTTTTGTAAAGATACTTTTTGGTGAAATTGCAGCTGCAATACCGTCGCTTTAAATCTGCCTTGCTAAATAAAGTTTTTATTTTTTTTTAAGTAATCAGTGCATGCCTGAGCACTCTCTCGCAGTCTTTCTCTCTCCCCATCAACTACATTCAAATTGCATCCAAAATAGATCATCCTATTCTAGATTAATATATAGCCCTATATACAGTGCATTCGGAAAGTATTCAGACCCCTGAATAAAATGTACTAAATTGTTTTTTCCCCTCATCAATCTACACACAATACCCCATAATGACAAAGAAAAAAAGGGTTTTAGAATTTTTGTAAATGTATAAAAATAAATACATTTATATAAGTATTCAGACCTTTTTCTCAGTACTTTGTTGAAGCACATTTGAACAGTGATTACAGCCTTGAGTCTTCTTGGGTATGATGCTACACGCTTGGCACACCTGTATTTGGGGAGTTTCTCCCATTTTTCTCTCGAGATCCTCTCAAGCTCTCTCAGATTAGATGGGGAGTGTCGCTGCACAGCTATTTTCAGGTCTATCCAGAGATTTTTGATTGGGTTCAAGTCCGGGCTCTGATGGGCCACTCAAGGATATCCAGAGACTTGTTCTGAAGCCACTCCTGCATTGTCTTGGCTGTGTGCTTAGGGTCGTTGTCCAGTTGGAAAGTGAACCTTCGCCCCAGTTTGAGGTTCTGAGCCCTCTGGAGCAGATTTTCATTAAAGATCTCTCTGTACTTTGCTCCGTTCATCTTTCCCTCGATCCTGACTAGAATCTCAGTCCCTGCCTCTGAAAAGCATCCCCACAGCATGATGCTGCCACCACCATGCTTCACCGTAGGGATGGTGCCAGTTTTCCTCCAGATGTGACGCTTGGCATTCAGGCCAAATAGTTCAATCTTGGTTTCATCAGACCAGAGAATCTTGTTTCTCATGTTCTGAGAGTCTTTTAGGTGCCTTTTTGCAAACTCCAAGCGGGTTGTCATGTGCCTTTTACTGAGGAGTGGCATCCTTCTTGCCACTTTACCATAAAGGCCTGATTGGTGGAGTCCTTCAGGAAGGTTCTCCCATCTCCACAGAGGACTCTAACTCTGAAGCTTATAAGAAATCCCGCTATGCCCTCAAACCATCAAACAGGCAATGCGTCAATACAGGACTAAGATCGAATCGTACTACACTGGCTCCGATGCTCGTCAAATGGGACTTGCAAACTATTACAGACTACAAAGGGAAGCAGAGCAGAGATCTGACCAGTGACACGAGCCTACCAGACGAGCTAAACTACTTCTATGTTTGCTTCGAGGCAAGTAACACTGAAACATGCGTGAGAGCATCAGCTGTTCCGGACGACTGTGTGATCACGACTGTGTGATCACGCAGCCGATGTGAATAAGACCTTTAAACATGTCAACATTCAAAAGGCAGCACGGCCAGACGGATTACCATGACGTGTACTGTGAGCATGCGCTGACCAACTGGCAAGTGTCTTCACTGACATTTTTAACCTCTCCCGGTCTGAGTCTGTAATACCAACATGTTTCAAGCAGACCAACATTGTCCCTGTGCCCAAGAACACTAAGGTAACCTGTCTAAATGACTACTGACCCGTAGCACTCACGTCTGTAGCCATGAAGTGCTTTGAAAGGCTGGTCATGGCTCACATCAATACCATTATCCCAGAAACCATAGACCCACCCCAATTTGCATACCGCCCCAACAGATCCACAGACGATGCAATCTCTATTGCACTCCACACTGCCCTTTCACACCTGGACAAAAAGAACACCTATGTGAGAATGCTATTCATGGACTACAGCTCTGCTCAGCTCAACACCATAGTGCCCTCAAAGCTCATTAAAAGCTAAGGACCCAGGGACTAAACACCTCCCTCTGCAGCTGGATCCTGACGGGCCGCCCCCAATCATCTCCTTTGTCTCAGAAGACTGAAAATATTTGGTATGGGTCCCCAGATCCTTAAAATATTCTACAGCTGCACCATCGAGAGTATCCTGACGGGTTGCATCACTGCCTGGTATGGCAACTGCTCGGCCTCCGACCGCAAGAACATCTAATCAAATGGCTACCCAGACTAATGGCTACCCCCCCATTCTATGCTGCTGCTACTCTCTGTTTTTATCTATGCATAGTCACTTTAATAACTGTACCTACATGTACAGTACATATTACCTCGACACCGGTGGCCCCACACATTGGCTCTGTACCAGTACCCCCTGTATATAGCCTTGCTATTGTTATTTTACTGCTGCTCTTTAATCACTTGTTACTTTTATCTCTCGCTTTTTTTAGGTATTTTCTTAAAACTGCATTGTTGGTAAAGGGGCTTGTAAGTAAGCATTTCACTGTAAGGTCTACACCTGTTGTATTCAGCGCAGGTGACAAATCAAATTTGATTTGAACTATGGATCTCTGTCAGAGTGACCATCAGGTTCTTGGTGTCCTCCCTGACCAAGGCCCTTCTCCCCTGATTACTCAGTTTGGCCGGGCGGCCAGCTCTATGAAGAGTCTTTGTGGTTACAAACTTCTTCCATTTAAGAATGATGGATGCCACTGTGCTCTTGGGGACCTTCAATGCTGCAGACATTTTTTGGTACCCTTCCCCAGATCTGTGCCTCGACACAATCCTGTTGGAAAATTCCTTCAACATCAAATAAAATTAAATTAAATGTAATTGGTCACATACACATATTTAGCAGATGTTATTGCGGGTGTAGCGAAATGCTTGTGTTTCTAGCTCCAACAGCGCAGTAAAGTCTAACAATTCACAACAATTCATACAAATCTAAAAGTAAAAGAATGGAATTAAGAAATATATAAATGTTAGGATGAGCAATGTGGGAGTGGAATTGACTAAAATACAATAGAATAGAATACAATATATACATATGAAATGAGTAAACCAGTATGTTAACATTATTAAAGTTACCAGTGATTCCATGTCTATGTATATAGGGCAGCAGCCTCTAAGGTGCAGAGTTGAGTAACCAGGTGGTAGCCGGCTAGTAATGGCTATTTAACAGTCTGATGGCCTTGAGATAGAAGCAGTTTTTCAGTCTCTCGGTCCCAGCTTTGATGCCCCTGTAATGACCTCCCTTTCTGGATGGTATCGGGGTGAACAGGCCGTCGCTCAGGTGGTTGATGTCCTGTCAACTGTGGGACCTTAAATAGACAGTTGTGTGCCTTTCCAAATCATGTCCAATCAATTGAATTTACAACAGGTGGACTCCAATCAAGATGTAGAAACATCTCCAGGATGATCAATGGAAAGAGGATGCACCTGAGCTCAATTTCAAGTCTCACAGCAAAGGGTCTGAATACTTATATAAATAAGGTATTCCTTTTCATATACACTGCTCAAAAAAATAAAGGGAACACTTAAACAACACAATGTAACTCCAAGTCAATCACACTTCTGTGAAATCAAACTGTCCACTTAGGAAGCAACACTGATTGACAATAAATTTCACATGCTGTTGTGCAAATGGAATAGAAAACAGGTGGAAATTATAGGCAGTTAGCAAGACACCCCCAATAAAGGAGTGGTTCTGCAGGTGGGGACCACAGACCACTTCTCAGTTCCTATGCTTCCTGGCTGATGTTTTGGTCACTTTTGAATACTGCCGGTGCTTTCACTCTAGTGGTAGCATGAGACGGAGTCTACAACCCACACAAGTGGCTCAGGTAGTGCAGCTCATCCAGGATGGCACATCAATGCGAGCTGTGGCAAGAAGGTTTGCTGTGTCTGTCAGCGTAGTGACCAGAGCATGGAGGCACTACCAGAGACAGGCCAGTACATCAGGAGACGTGGAGGAGGCCGTAGGAGGGCAACAACCCAGCAGCAGGACCGCTACCTCCGCCTTTGTGCAAGGAGGAGCAGGAGGAGCACTGCCAGAGCCCTGCAAAATGACCTCCAGCAGGCCACAAATGTGCATGTGTCTGCACAAACGGTCAGAAACAGACTCCATGAGGGTGGTATGAGGGCCCGACGTCCACAGGTGGGGGTTGTGCATACAGCCCAACACCGTGCAGGACGTTTGGCATTTGCCAGAGAACACCAAGATTGGCAAATTCGCCACTGGCGCCCTGTGCTCTTCACAGATGAAAGCAGGTTCACACTGAGCACGTGACAGACGTGACAGAGTCTGGAGACGCCGTGGAGAACGTTCTGCTGCCTGCAACATCCTCCAGCATGACCGGTTTGGCGGTGGGTCAGTCATGGTGTGGGGTGGCATTTCTTTGGGGGGCCGCACAACCCTGACTGCCATTAGGTACCGAGATGAGATCCTCAGACCCCTTGTGAAACCATATGCTGGTGCGGTTGGCCCTGGGTTCCTCCTAATGCAAGACAATGCTAGACCTCATGTGGCTGGAATGTGTCAGCAGTTTCTGCAAGAGGAAGGCATTGATGCTATGGACTGGCCCGCCCGTTCCCCAGACCTGAATCCAATTGAGCACCTCTGGGACATCATGTCTCGCTCCATCCACCAACGCCACGTTGCACCACAGACTGTCCAGGAGTTGGCGGATGCTTTAGTCCAGGTCTGGGAGGAGATCCCTCAGGAGACCATCCGCCACCTCATCAGGAGCATGCCCAGGCGTTGTAGGGAGGTCATACAGGCACGTGGAGGCCACACACACTACTGAGCCTCATTTTGACTTGTTTTAAAGAAAATTACATCAAAGTTGGATCAGACTGTAGTGTGGTTTTCCACTTTAATTTTGAGTGTGACTCCAAATCCAGACCTCCATGGGTTGATAAATTGGATTTCCATTGATTATTTTTGTGTGATTTTGTTGTCAGCACATTCAACTATGTAATGAAAAAAGTATTTATTAAGATTATTTCTTTCATTCAGATCTAGGATGTGTTATTTTAGTGTTCCCTTTATTTTTTTGAGCAGTATACATCTAAAGTGGATCCTAACCCCTTAATTATGCAAAACGTTTTGGAGGACTGCCCTGAACCAGGAAGATTCTAACTTCCTGAATAAGGAAATTTCTCTTGGAGAACTTCGAGAAACAATTAAATCCCCACCTGGAGAACCACTCCTTTATTGGGGGTGTCTTGCTAATTGCCTATAATTTCCACCTGTTGTCTATTCCATTTGCACAACAGCATGTGAAATTTATTGTCAATCAGTGTTGCTTCCTAAGTGGACAGTTTGATTTCACAGAAGTGTGATTGACTTGGAGTTACATTGTGTTGTTTAAGTGTTCCCTTTATTTTTTGAGCAGTGTATATAGAGTCTCATAAAACTGATGGAATCTGTCATTGTTGTCTTTGGGGGAAGAGAGTAATTCCCCAGATGCAGATTTAACTTCGTGAATCATTCGGTCACTCACATTTTTTCGAAGTTGTCTGGCGAGTAATTTGTGCAGTTTGTCACCAAACTCAAAATATTTTTGCTTGGCATAGAGAAAAGATTTAGAAATTTTAGCTGAGAGAATCTGATTATATTCCAATTTTAAAGAGGTCATTTTTTTATGTTTCTCGATAGATGGATGGCTAGCATTCTCCCTATCCAGTAAGTGAATTTGTCCCTCCAATTCTACCAATTTTCCTCTGTTTTGCCTACTGCTGGCAGCCTGAAAGGGAGATGATACAGCCTCTCAAATAAGCCTTCAGTGTTTCCTACAATAATGCTGGGGAAGTCTCTGTGTTGTCGTTGGTATAAAAGAAAAATGTAATTTGGTCTTTAAGATGTTCACAGAATGTTGGTTCTGTGAGGAGCTGAGGATTCAACCTCCAGACCCTCTCCTTGGGTACGATGTCACCCAATCTCAGGGAGAAGGTGAGTGGACTGTGGTCAGAGATTATAATATCATGATACCTCACATTACAGGTATAGGGAGGTAATTTCGCATCAACCAAAAAGTAGTCAATTCAAGTATAAACATTGTGAACATGAGAGTAAAAGGAGTATTCCCTACCCATAGGGTTATAGATCCTCCATATATCAAATAAGCTAGAATTTTTTTATGTAGATATTCAAGAATTCGCTTGAATAGGAGGTAGGGGTGTGCCGGGTGGAGGATCTATCCAAATATTGGTCTAGCACACAATTAAGGTCCCCTCCAATGACCAAATTAGTATGGGAGATATCTGGAATCAGGGCAAGGACTCTTTTGAAAAAAGAGGGGTTATCAATGTTTGGCCCATTGATATTTAGTAAAGTTACAGAAGTAGGGTGTATCTCTCCTATTACGATCACATAACGACCCTCTTTATCCGCAATATTGGTTTTATGTAGAAAGGAAATACCTTTCCATACCAAAATCGCTGTGCCTCTCGTTTTGGCAGAGAAGTTAGAGTGATACACTTGCCCCACCCACCTACATTTAAGTCTGCTATGAGAATTGTTTTTCAGATGGGTTTCTTGCAAAAATATAATATAAGACGAGAGTGCTTTCAAGTGGGTTAGGACCTTGCCTCTCTTACTTGGTTCGTTTAATAAACCCTTGACATTCCAGGAAATGAATGTAAGCCACGCCCTCCTCGTTTGTAGTTCCTATGGTGGCCTGCATAACATGTAACTCAATTAAAATGTAAGAAAGCGCACCAAACCATCACAATCAGCATATGTAGCACCTACACCCGAGCAGTATCCAACCGACCCCTCCTCCCGGCAAGCACCTTTACTCTCCACCCTGTCCCCCTACTTTCCCCAACAAATACTTATTTCCCTCATTAAAATGCAAGTAATTTTATAACATTTTTGACATGCGTTTTTCTAGATTTTTGTTGTTGTTATTCTGTCTCTCACTGCTCAAATAAACCTACCATTAAAATTATAGACTGATAATTTCTTTGTCAGTGGGCAAACGTACAAAATCAGCAGGGGATCAAATACTTTTTCCCTCACTGTGTATATATACATATATACACACACACACACACACACACACATATATATATATATATATATATATATATATATATATATATATATATATATATATATATATATATATATATATATATATATATATATATATATACACATATATATATGCATATACACACACACACACACACACACACATATATATATATATACATGCATACATACATACATACATACATACATACATACATACATACATACATACATACATACATACATACATACATACATACATACATACATACATCACACACATTCATACCCAAAAATAATAATCTACACTCATTTAAAATATGCACATACATAATAATAATAAAATGCTAAGAGAAAATAGAAATAATAATAATAAAGTACAAATAATAAGTATATGTGCGCACACCTACACATAGACACAAGCACCACAGAAGGCTGGTGGGAATCTAACTGGGAGAGCGGCCCACGGCTATGACAAAATCAGAATGGCACAAAACACCAACTTGCCATCTAGGTGTCTGCGTCTGTCCTGCCCCAACCATCACCCCCAGTCCCCTGGAAGCAATAAATAAATGGTATGGTAATAATAATAATGTAAGAATTGAAAAAGAAATAACGAAACAAAACAAAAATGGGGGAATATAAGTATATCCATCCGAAAGTGTCAATGATCAAACCTGGAAGGCCACCCAAACAGGCATCGCTCTGAACTCCAATGACAGGTCAGTCGTCCAGCCGGAATGAAAGTAAAATTAACGTTAAGTGAGAGCTCTGATCGCCCTCCATTGGTCGGCTCAGCGTCTTACATATTCGGTAGCCCTTGCTGAGACAGTTTAATAATGTTTCATGAGCAGTCCATGAGCAGACCCTAACACACAATGACAAGGCGCTCTAACCCATACGCGGGATTGGTGTATATTCCCGGATAAACTTCTCTGCATCCAAAACCGAGGAGAGCCAAATCTTCTCACCGGAAGGAGGGGTAATTCTGAGTCTTGCAGGGAAGAGCAAGGCTGGGCGAAGATGGAGTTTGAAGTTTGGGCATGACATCTCTGTAGCCGGCGTGATGCTTTGCCACATCGGATGCATAATCCTCATAGACACGGAAGGGGTGTCCTTTATGTAACAGGTTACCCCTCATTCGAGCCTCGCGCAGGATAAGATCCTTGGTCTTGAAACTGTGACAACAGATGATTACTGGGCGAGGACGTTGGCCAGGACCAGGCACTGGGACAAGAGCGCGATGTGCACGGTCCAGCTGGGGATCCAAAGCCAAGACGTCCGATCCCATTGCATCCCTCAATAGCTTGGCGAAGAAGTCGGTGGGGCGAGTGCCAGCCTCCACCCCCTCTGCCAGACCAACAACGCGAAGGTTATGACGTCTGGATAGGCCGTCTAGGTCGACCACTTTCACAGAAAGCCTCTGCACACTATCCTGCAAGGACGTGCATAGCTTCTCTAACTCGTCGATCCTACCAGTGTTGAATTCAGAAGCTTTCTCAAGTTCCACAATACTCTGGCCCTGCAAAGCAACCGTTCGAACGGTGCTCTCGATTTTGGTGTCCAGTTCAGCAATAGTAGCCTTAAAATCCTCAGCTATAGCAACCTGTAGTTCTCCCAGAGCCCGGGTAAGTTCTGTAAGTGTCAGGTTGTTATCTGTGCCTTCCGCCATGTCTGTCTCGTTGTTTGGTGGGGAGTAGGCCTCCGATGTGGATTTATTGTCCTTTGGTCACTTATTACTTGGCATTTTCACATAGAAAGTTACAATATTGTATTAGAAAGAGACGTTTGTTGTAAAAAGTGCCATAAAGTAGGTTAAGTTAGATTGTTTTGCAAAAAAAGTTCCAGGAGCCTCTCTCATACACAGCTGTTCACGCCAACATGCTAGCTCCGCCCCTGCTAATTTTCAATATGACCTTTTACTTGCTTTTCTAAGAGGATGGTCTCTCTCGAAAAAAATTCTGGTTGGTTTTTCTTTGAATTTTCTCCTACCATATCTATTGTGTTATATTCTCCTACATTATTTTAACATTTCTACAAACTTCAAAGTGTTTCATTTCCAATGGTACCAATTATATGCATATCCTGGCTTCAGGGCCTGAGCAACAGGCAGTTTACTTTGGGCACACACGTCATTCAGGTGGAAATGGAGAAAAAAGGGGCCTAGCCCTAATTAACATGCTGATAGAAATTTGGTAAAACAGATTTAAGTTTCCCTGCATTAAAGTCCCCGGCCACTAGGAGCGCCGCCTCTGGATGAACATTTTCCTGTTTGCTTATTGCGGAATACAGCTAATTGAGTGCGGTCTTCGTGCCAGCATTGGTCTGTGGTGGTATGTAGACAGCTACGAAAAAATACAGATGAAAACTCTCTAGGTAGATAGTGTGGTCGACAGTTTATCATGAAATACTCTACCTCAGGCGAGCAAATCCTAGAGACTTCCTTAGATAATGTGCACCAGCTGTTGTTTACATATATGCATAGTCTGCCCCCCCTTGTCTTACCAGACACCACTGTTCTATCCTGCCGATACAGCGTATAACAGGCCAGCTGTATATTGATAATGTCGTCGTTCAGCCACGACTCTGTGAAGCATAAGATATGACAGTTTTTAATGTCCCGTTGGTAGTTTAATCTTCCTCGTAGGTCGTCGATTTTATTTTCCAATGATTGCACGTTATCTAGAAGAACGGAAGGCAGGGGGGGGGGTTATTTGATGCCTACGAATTCTCAGAAGGCAGTCCGACCTCCGTCCTCTTTTTCTCCGTCTTCTCTTCACTCAAATGACAGGGATTTGGGCCTGTTCCAGGGAAATCAGTATGTCGTTCATGTTGAGCTCGTCGAACTCGTTAAAGGAAAAAAAAGCTTCTGCCAGTTTGTGGTGAGTAATCGCTGTTCTGATGTCCAGAAGTTGTTTTTTGTCATAAGAGATGGTAGCAGCAACATTATGTACAAAATAAGTAAAAAAAATTGTTACAAACAATGCAAAAAAAACTGACATAAAAACACAATCGGTTAGGAGCACGTAAAACGTCAGCCGTCTTCTCTGTCTTTGAATAGCTTGCAGGACATTATTTTTTTTTACCATTGCTTATACCAATAGACTAATCGAAGAGGGACACCGGCTCTTGTTTGCTGAATGTTAAATACAGCATCCAATAGAACTCACGGGTAGTTTGAAATAATTGAACGTGCAAAGCCGGTAGGCTATAGCAGTGTCATTAGAATGATGAAGATAAGGACAACAAAATGTACTTCATGTAACTGTTGAAAGCGTGGAAGGAATGAAGCAACAATAGAGAGAGAATGAGGAGGTAGGCTAATACCATTAGAGGAAATATTATGAAAGGTATAAATGTGTCAGCCTACTAATTATACAAATAGGCCCTATTATATTTCCAAATTAAAATTGATATCAAATTCGCCAGCCTATATTTGCAACTTTGGAGGCCGCAAGTGATGCACCAGAATCGTATGTTCTCTCCCTGCTTTATCATGGTTTGAATGAGGTGCATAATTCCAGTCCATATAATACAGTATAATACAAAACAGTGCAATAATGCAGTTCACACTCAAAAAGATTAGACTACCAGAGCTAGCTTCATTTATTTACCCAACAGAGCATATACTGTAGCTAGCTACATCTACAGGCTTTTATGTTTTTCTGTCATGTGTAATGTGCAGTAGTCTATATCATATGTGTATTGGATAATGACACAATCATTTGGGCTTTTTTGGGCTTGGGCTCATTAAATGTCTTTAATGTAGGGCTCATAAAATGTATTTAATGTATGGCTTATCATTCATAGACACTCTTACTGACAGTTGTGGCTGCTTTGTGTGATGTATTGCTGTCTCCACCTTCTTGCCCCTTGTGTTGTTGTCTTTGGCCAATAATGTTTGTACCCTGTTTTGTGCTGCTACCATGTTGTGCTGCTGCCATGTTGTGTTGCTACCATGCTGTGTTGCTGCCATGCTATGTTGTTGTCTTTGGTCTCTCTTTATGTAGTGTTGTGTTGTCTCTCCTGTTGTGATGTGTGTTTTGTCCTATATTTTTATTTAATAAATGTTTATTTTTGATCCCAGCCTCCGTCCCCGCAGGAGGCCGTTTGCCTTTTGGTAGGCTGTCATTGTAAATAATAATTTGTTCTTAACTGACTTGCCTAGTTAAATAAAGGTTAATAAAAAAAAAAAACTAACTAATAAAAAAAAAAAAAATATATATATAATATATATATATATAATATAAATCAGGCTCAGGTAGCATCATGCTTGAATTTTCCATCAAATCCAGACATAGGCCTATGTATATGGTTTATAATACTTTTGAATGACACTTCCGGTTTTGGTGCAAAAATCCTCGGTTACCAAGGAGAAAAGTGATTCATTCTTGGGATGGAACATTTGTAAAATACCGGGAAAGTATTCAACCCTAACCAAGATCACTGCATTCTGTATCAGAAAGTAGGCTGGCCTTCTCTTTAGATTGATGCATTGTACTCTTTTTGTAGTCCCAAACAGAGTACAACTTATAGCGGCTTTATATAGTATACATAAAGGCATCATACACACTACATGAATGCTTCACAAATCATCCATAAGCGTATGTTATACTCTATAAATGGTGTATAAACATACACAGTGTGTTATGTCACATTTGGCAATTCACCCTACAGTTGGAATTGTTATGTTACCCTTCACACAGCATTTATCAAGTATGACATATCCTGAAAGATGATTTCTGAAGCATTTATTTAGGGCTTATGAAGCCTTTATGTATGCTATATAAAGCCTTTATAAGTTTATACCCTTTTTGTTTATAAAGCCCTCCTGCATAAACTTCCTTATTGTTAAGTTACAGAAGTACAAAACACGGTCTCAGGGATGGCTAACTCTGGACATCTGCCTGTAGATTTTTTGCACCTTCCTTGATGAATGGTCTCCAAGGCTCTCTAAAGCTGGATGAATTGGTGCCTCTAGGGGAATTCAACAGGCTGATTGAGGACCTTTTTAATAAAGAATGTGTTTGTTTTCTATGATTGTGTTTAGCTTTTCATGTATTGATGTGAATATTGATGTGCATATTGGTGTGTATTGGGATGTGTGTAGTGTATATTGATTGGTATTGTTGTGTATCCATGGCTCATCTGTGAAAGAGACTTTGGTCTCAGCATGACTCCCTGTCGAAATAAAAGTTTAGAAAAAATCAATTTGAGGGGTGAATGTAGCACATGGGCATGTGTGAAACTTTCTCCTCAGTCTGAAGTGTCGCCACTTGCACCACCGAATTGCTAGCTTTTCACATGGCGCCGACTGGTAAGACACTTCGGGAGAGCAGTCACGTGTGCTAGCAAGGCAGAGGTCCTGGGTTTGAGCTTCAGTGTGTCGAATCAGGAGGAAGTGGTACTCGCTACGCATGCAGAGTGACGTCCTTTATATGTGTGTGTGTGTGTGTGTGTGTGTGTGTGTGTGTGTGTGTGTGTGTGTGTGTGTGTGTGTGTGTGTGTGTGTGTGTGTGTGTGTGCCTCCACGTGTGGGTGGGGGTGAGGTGCATGTGAATCTGTAAGTGAGTTAGACAGTCCTCACAGTGGGAAGCTGAGGTGCTGGTATTGTTGTTGTTCTGCCTGGCTTGGCACAGGTGTGTGCTGACTCGATAACACCAATCATGTGCCCCTGATGCGCTCACACACACACGCGCACACTCTCTCACACGCGCACACTCTCTCACACACACACACACACACACACACACACACACACACACACACACACACACACACACACACACACACACACACACACACACACAGACTCCCAGGTGCGCGGCCACCATATGCCTTATAGGCAGATGGCACGCAGTACCAACGTGGCTGTTGATGAATCCCACTGTGGGGGATTCAATTATCAGGTTGACTGCTTGGACAGTTTGTAAAGGTAAGGATGCTGAGAATGGGACTGGGACTGTGGTTCCACCCCCACTGGTCCTCCTGTCTGGTTAACAAGAGGTAAAGGAAGGTTTCAACTGAACACACAATGAAAAAGATTCTCTGCCATAGGCCTTGTTACGAAGACTGCTTTAAGTGTTATTATGACATATAACATGTGCTGTTTCTGACACCTATGCTGAGCCGTTCTTAAACACCCCAGTGTGCTTTCACTAGTTGTGAAACTTTATCACCATTGTTAAATGAAGAACACTGCTTTCCTTTTGAGAGGAGAAAACAAAGAGTAGTTACTCAGCGAAACGGTATGAGGGTGTGACGCCCGGGGAACGGGTGTGAGACTTGAGACGCTGTCACGCCCTGACCGTAGAGAGCCTTTTTATATCTCTATTTGGTTAGGTCAGGGTGTGATTTGGGTGGGCATTCTAGATTATTGTATTTCTATGTTGGCCTGATATGGTTCCCAATCAGAGGCAGCTGTCTTTCGTTGTCTCTGATTGGGGATCATATTTAGGCAGCCTTTTCCCACTGGGTTTTTGTGGGATCTTGTTTTTGTTAGGTATCTGTGTAGCCTGCAGAACTTTACGTTCGTTTTTTTTGTATTTTGTTGTTTTGATGTTGTTCATTTCTAATAAAGGAAAAATGTTCGCCTACCACGCTGCACCTTGGTCTCATCCTTCCGACGAACGTAACAGACGCTGGCAAGCAGGTTATAATCAGTGTTGTGTCTCACATCCAGTTTCAGACAGAACCCTGAGGGGAGGAGAGAGATGATGAGACCTCGCTAGAGAGGTAACATCTGGAGCTCTGGAGACCTCTAAACCACACACACACGCACACACACACACACACACACACACACACACACACACACACACACACACACACACACACACACACACACACACACACACACACACACACACACACACATACACCACCCCGGGTAGCAGGGCCAGGGATGGCTCAAGTTTCAGTGACCAGCAGCACTCTCTTCCTCAGGCATTTTCTATCACGTTCGTGTGTGTGCGTGCCTGTGTGCATGTGAGCATGTGCTGGCTACAAGTATTACATCCTTTGAAAGTGACGAAACAAAATATATTTCTCCCACACCTCCACCACAATCATATTACATTTTTACTCGACACTATGGTAATTTCCCGCAGATCTTACTCTCTTTTCTGAGTCTCAACAAAATCCCCCAGCCTCTGTCTTTGTCCTGCAGCGAAGATGACATGTTTTCTTTTTCCAATCTGGAAGCCAGGCGAAGCAGCTTTACTGGGGCTCAGTGATGGAATAACTGCTCTCTCTCAGGTGGAGGCCGTAGGAGCAATCTACTGTAGCGCTACAACAACAACAGTTTGTAGAACAAACCGGGCCAGATTGGTCTCTCTCTAAGCCCAGAGGGAGTCCATATCTCCTGGCCTGGAAAGGCCTGGGTGGGCTGGTCAGTCTGTAGTGGTGGTGGTGTGAGGGTGGAGAGTGGAGGATCGAATAGGCTTTTTTGGGGGATTAGGTTGTTGTTGTTGTGGAGTAGGGAGGCGAGTAGAGAGACAGAGGTTTGGGTCAATTCAATCTTCACATGGGCGGGGGAAGTGAGTGGTAATTCAGTCCATGAATTGGAAGACTTTGAAAATAACAAGCAGTTTTAAGTCATGTAAAAACACATGAGTATTGTGAATGTGTGAGTGGGTCTCTGATGAGTCTGGTGCCAGTCTGTCTGAGTGTGTTTGTGTGTTCATCAGTTCAGTAATGAGATGGTTAGTTCAGAGGGATGGGTACACGCTTAGAAAAAAAGGTACTATCTAGAACCTAATAGGAGAACCCTTTGAAGAACCATTATTGGCTCCAGGTTGAACCCTTTTGGTTCCAAGTAGAATTGTTTTGGGTTCCATGTAGAACTCTCTGTTGAAAGGGTTCTGCATGGAATACAAAATGGTTCTACCTGGAACCAAAAAGGTTTCTCCTAAGAGGACAGCCAAGAACCCTTTTGTAACCCTTTATCTAAGAGTGTAGCCTAGACTGGATCAATGCTAGTGCTGTAGACTAGTGTCACGCCCTGATCTGTTTCACCTGTCCTTGTGATTGCCTCCACCCCCTCCAGGTGTCGCTTGTTTTCCCCAGTGTATTTATCCCTGTGTTTCCTGTCTCTCTGTGCCAGTTCGTCTTGTATGTTTAGTTAAGTCAACCAGCGTGTTTTTCCCGTACTCCTTTTCTATTCTCTTTTTCTAGTCCTCCCGGTTCTGACACCTGCCTGACTTTGGACTACTTTCCTGCCTGCCTGATCATCCTGCCTGCCCTGACTTTGATTCTGCCTGCCCTTCGGTACCTATTGGACTCTGATCTGGTTTTGACCTTTTTGCCTGTCCACGACCATTCTCTTGCCTCTTCCTTTGGATGAATAAACATTGTTAGACTAAAACCATCTGCCTCCTGTGTCTGCATCTGGGTCTCGCCTTGTGCCTTGATAGACCAGAGGTTTGTACCAGCGGTTGGATTAGAATTCTGAGTGCTGCTGTGAGCAGCATGGTATGGACTCCCAGGTAGTACATGTATGATAACATCAGCATGGTATGGACTCCCAGGCAGTACATGTATGATAACATCAGCATGGTATGGACTCCCAGGTAGTACATGTATGATAACATCAGCATGGTATGGACTCCCAGGAAGTACATGTATGACAACATCAGCATGGTATGGACTCCCAGGTAGTACATGTATGATAACGTCAGCATGGTATGGACTCCCAGGTAGTGCATATATGATATCATCAGAAGAGAAGCCAGATCAAAGCAAGGTAGGTCTACCCAGTGGTGTAAAGTAATTAAGTAAAATACTTGGAAGTACTACTTAAGTCGTTTTTGGGGGTATCTGTACTTTATTATTTATATTTTAGACACATTTTACTTTTACTCCACTATATGCCTAATGAAAATATTGACTTTTTACTCTATACATTTTCCCTGACACCCAAAAGTACTCGTTACATTTTGAATGCTCAGGCAGGACAGAAATATGATCCAATTCACACACCTATCAATATAACACGTTGTAATTCCTACTGCCTCAGATCTGGCGGACTCACTAAACACAAATACTGTGTTTGTAAATTGTCTGAGTGATGGAGTGTGCCCTTGACTGTCTGTAATTAAAAATGTAATAATAATGGATAGCATGTAATTTTTACTTTACTTTAATTTCAAAATACAGAAATACATCCAGTATGATGCACTTAGCATCATATGATTCTGTGTATTGCAACATATGACGCAAAATGCATCATACCGGCTGTATTTCTATATTTTGAAAGTTATATATCTTTAAACTTGATTGCTGACATGCAAAACATTTTGGGACTATATCAACAATGGACTAATGAAATAAATTCCAAAGGATAGTTTTTGGTTGGAATTTTCCTTTAAGCACATTTAAAACCAGATGTGTCACGTCCTGACCCTTGTAAGAGGTCATTTGCCATAGTAGAGTGGTCAGGGCGTGACAGGTGGTTGTTCTATTTATATGTTTTGTTTTCTATGTTTTGGCCGGGTATGGTTTCCAATCAGAGGCAGGTGTCTTTCGTTGTCTCTGATTGGAAGCCATACTTAGGCAGCCTGTTTTTCCTTTGGACTTTGTGGGTAGTTGTTTTCCGTTTTGTCGATGTACCTGACGGAACTGTTGGCTGTCGTGTTTGTTATTTTGTTTAAGTGTCATCATAAATAAAGGAAATATGAGCACTTTACACGCTGCGCCTTGGTCCCCTTAAGACGACCCATGTGACAGAACTACCCACCACCAACAGACCAAGCAGCGCACATTCTCCAGGTGGAAGAGCAGGACCAAGCAGTATGGTTCAGAGGAGTGGACCTGGGAGGAGATCCTGGATGGCAAAGGATCCTGGACGTGGGAGGAGATCCAGGCCGGAAGGGATCGCCTCCCATGGGAACAGGTGGAAGCAGCGAGGGAGGTACAGTGTCGAGATCAACTGCTAGGCAAGCAACAGGAGGCCGAGAGGCAGCGGCAAAATATTTTTTGGGGGGAGCACACGGGTAGATTGGCGAAGGTTAAGACCTGAGCCAACTCCCCGTGCTTACCGTGGGGAGCGAGTGACTGTAGAAGCACCGTGTTATGCGGTGGTGCGCACGGTGTCGCCCATGCGCACTCTCAGCCCGGTGCGCTCGGTGCAAGCTCCTCACCGTTGCCGTGCTAGAGTTGGCTGGCAGCCAGGGAGAAGTGCACCGGTTAAACGTATCTGGTCTCCAGTGCGTCTCTTCGGCCCAGGTTATCCTGCACCTGCTCTACGCACGGTACCCCTCATTCACCAGCACGGCCCAGTTCATCCTGTACCAGCGCTCCGCCCTTGCCGGGCTATAATCAACATCGAGCCAGGACAGGTTGTGCAAGCCCTAAGCGCCAGACCTCCAGTGCGCCTCCAAGGCCCAGTGTACCCTGTGCCTGCTCCGCGCACTCTCCCTCCAGTGCGCCACCATAGCCCAGTACGTCCTGTGCCTGCTCTTCGAACTCTTCCTCCAGTACGCCTCCATAGCCCAGTACGGCCGGTGCCTGCTTTGAGCACGTGGTCCTCAGTGCGTCTCCCCAGTCTGGTGAGACCGGTTCCAGCTCCCCGTAGGAAGCCTCCAGTGATGATCAATGGTCCGAAGCCTCCAGCGATAATCCATGGCACGAAGCCTCCAGTGATGATCCATGGCCCGGAGCCTGTAGGGATGATCCATGGCACGAAGCCTCCAGTGATAATCCATGGCCCGGAGCCTCCAGTGATGATCCATGGCACAAAGCCTCCAGTGATGATCCATGGCGTGGAACCAGTAGTGATGATCCATGGCACGGAGCCTGCAGCGAAGTTCCCCAGTCCGGAGCCTCCAGCGACGCTCCTCAGTCCGGAGCCTCCAGCGAGACTCCTCAGTCCGGAGCCTCCAGCGATGCTCCTCAATCTGGAGCCTCCAGCGACGCTCCTCAGCCCGGAGCCTCCAGCGAAGCTCCTCAGCCCGGAGCCTCTAGCGACACTCCTCAGCCCGTAGTCTCCAGCAACGCTCCTCAGCCCGGAGCCTCCAGCGACACTCCTTAGCCCGGAGCCTCCAGCGACGCTCCTTAGCCCGGAGCCTCCAGTGACGTTCCTCAGCCCGGAGCCTCCAGCGATGCTCCGCAGCCCGGAGCCTTCAGCGGCGGCTTGCAGCCTGGAGCCTTCAGCGGCAGCCTGCAGCCCGGAGCCTTCAGCGGTGGCCTGCAGCCCAGATCCTCGAACGGCGGCCTGCAGCCCACATCCTCCAGTGGCGGCCTGCAGCCCAGATCCTCCAGCGGTGGTCCGCAGCACAGAGCTTCCGGTAAGGATCTACAGTCCGATTCCTCCGATAATGATCCACAGGCCAGGGTTACAATAGCGGAGGGATCTGCGGGAGGAACGGGGGTTACGCCCTGAGCCGGAGCCACCTCCGTTGCTGGAGGATCGGAGGGAGAGGAAGGGTCTGGGTGTAGCACATGAGCCGCCATAGACGGGGGGGGGGGGGGGGGTTACTGTCACGTCCTGACCCTTGTAAGAGGTCATTTGCCATAGTAGAGTGGTCAGGGTGTGACAGGTGGTAGTTTTGGGTGGTTTTGGGTTTTCTGTTTATATGTGGGTTTTTTCTAGATTTCTATTTCTATGTTTTGTTTTCTATGTTTTGGCCGGGTATGGTTTCCAATCAGAGGCAGGTGTCTTTCGTTGTCTCTGATTGGAAGCCATACTTATGCAGCCTGTTTTTCCTTTGGGTTTTGTGGATAGTTGTTTTCCGTTTTGTCGATGTACCTGACGGAACTGTTGGCTGTCGTGTTTGTTATTTTGTTTAAGTGTCATCATAAATAAAGGAAATATGAGCACTTTACACACTGCGCCTTGGTCCCCTTTCGACGATCCATGTGACATTAAGACTTATACTCAAGTACATTTTTACTGGGATACTTTCACGTCAGTATCTTTACTTTTACTCAAGTATGATGATTGAGTACTTTTTCCACCACTGGTCTACAACAGCAACAAAACATGTTCACTTGTACTGTACAATAGTGTGTTGAAACAGTGATAAATGGTATGAGTGTAATGAACAGAGCAGAGCAAAGTTTGGTTTGGGGGAGTTTAGGGCGGGTTGGGACATTGACAGGCTTGAGTGAGGACAGTGATCAGCTCAGAGGAGCAGATCAAATAAAGCCTAAAGGGTAAGTCGGACCAACTCCAACGTCATCCATGCACATTGGGTGACACTCCTACTGCCTCTGACCACAGAACATTGGCTGTGATTTCCAGACAATTCTACATGTTGCATCACCAGTAGGTGATCTTCTGCGCACTGAAAACATTCATGTTGGGCCATAGGTTGATCCAGAAGGTCCACAGCAGTTTGAAGGTTGACCCGGCTGGGCCTGACCCTCTCAGTAGTGGTCAGCTCAGTGGTCATCAAACTGAATGATAGCCTTGTGTATGACAGGACAGTGTAGCCCTGGGCCCTGGGATCAGAGACCTCTCAGGTTTCTGCTGGGCTTTTAGACATCATTAGAAATCACAACTATTGATCCCCAACAGCAACAGATAGCCCCAAGCAGCCCTAGGGGAGAGCTGAGTGACTGGGGCCCAGAGTGAGGGTGTGTCTGTCTGTCTATCAACAGGCTGACTCATAGACTTTCTATACTGGAGGCCATGAATGATGATGACACTCACTGAGAGGATCAATACTCCGAGGAAGGGGAGAGGGATTCTGAAGACGGACACAGCACACTCAAATCAGGCCCTACCGTATTAGGAGATATGAGGATTCAGGAGAGCTCCAAATGAATAATAACCTATGTTCAGAAATAGCAACTAAAAGGCCATCTATAGACAAAGTAAAGGCCATAGTGATGCAATAAATGAGTGATTCTATATGCAGTTATATTGGGTTGACCCACTCTACAACAAAGACAACATGCATGGGCACACCATGAGGACAATTATTCAACCATTGACAATCAAACATGTATTTTTCTGGTCAAATTATGAATCAATATTTTTCGAGTCAAATACACTGAACAAAAATATAAACGCAACATCTAAAGTGTTGGTCACATGTTTCATGAGCTGAAATAAAAGATCCCAGAAAATTTCCAAATGCACTCAAATAATATTTAGCAACCTTTTTTTGCACAAAATTGTTTACATCCCTGTTAGTAATAAGCATTTCTCCTTTCCCAAGATAATCCATCCACCTGACAGGTGTGGCATATCAAGAAGCTGATTAAACAGTATGACGATTACACAGGTGCACCTTGTGCTGGGGGCAATAAAAGGCCACTCTATTGCCTAGTTTTGTTACAAAACACAATGCCACAGATGTCTCAAGTTTTGAGGGAGCGTGCAATTGGCATGTTGACTGCAGGAATGTCCACCAGAGCTGTTGCCAGATAATTGAATGGTCATGTCTCTACCATAAGTCACTTCCAACGTAATTTTAGAGAATTTAGCAGTACATCCAATCGGCCTCACTACAACAGACCATGTGTATGGCGTCGTGTGGGAAAGCGGTTTGCTGATGTTAACCTTGTGAACATAGTGCCCCATGGGGGCGGTGGGGTTATGGTATGAGCTGGTATAAGCTACGGACAATGAACACAATTGAATTTAATCAATGGCAATTTGAATGCACAGAGATACCATGACGAGATCCTGAGGCCCATTGTGCCATTCATCCACCGCCATCACTTCAGCATGATAATGCACAGGCTCATATCGCAAGGATCTGTACAAAATTCCTGGAAGCTGAAAATGTCCCAGTTCTTCCATGGCCTGCATACTCACTAGACATGTCACCCAATGGGCATGTTTGGGATGCTCTGGATTGACGTGTACAACGTGATCCTGCCAATATCCAGAAACTTCTCACAGCCATTGAAGAGGAGAGGGACAACATTCGGCAGGATACAATCAATAGCCTGATCAACTGAGTATAGGGTCTGAATACTTTTATAAAAAAAATGTACGCCCGTTTTTTTTATTTTTATCTTGTCTCAACTCCTGAAAGAGCTCAGGGAGGCAAAGGTGGAATCATGCATCTTCCGAAACATGACGCGCCTAACCACGCTCCTTAACACCCGCCAGCTTAACCAGGAAGCCAGCCACACCAATGTGTCAGAGGAAACACAATTCAACTGGCGACTGGGGTCAGCCTACAGGTACCTGGCCCACCACAAGGAGTCGCTAGAGCGTGATAGGACAAGTAAATCCCCACCGGCCAAGCCATGTCCTAATCCGGACGACGCTGGGCCAATTGTGCGCCATCCTACAGCCGGTTGTGGCACAGCCCGGGAATGAACCCGGGTCTGTAAGCACTATTCATTCGGGCAGGTAGCATTCTCTTGGCATCTGCTAAACCCAGATTCGTACGTCGTACTACGAGATAGTGAAGCATGATTCATCACTCCAGAGAACGCGTTTCCACTGCTCCAGAGTCCAATGGCGGAGGGTGTAATACCACTTCAGCACTTCTTGGCATTGCACATGCTAATCTTAGGCTTGTGTGCAGCTGCTCGGCCATGGAAACCCATTTCATGAAGCTCTCGATGAACAGTTATTGTGCTGACTTTGCTTCCAGAGGCAGTTTGGAACTCGGTAGTGAGTGTTGCAACCGAGGACAGACGATTTGTACGCGCTACATGCATCTGCACTCGGCAATCCCGTTCTTTGAGCTTGTGTGGCCTACCACTTCGCGGCTGAGTCGTTGTTGCTCTTTGACGTTTCCATTTCACAATAACAGCCCTTACAGTTGACCGGGGCAGATCTAGCAGGGCAGAAATTTGACGAACTGACTTGTTGGATAGGTGGCATCCTATGACGGTGCCCCGTTGAAAGTCACAGAGTTCCTCAGTAAGGCCATTCTACTGTCAATGTTTGTCTATGGAGACTGGATGGCTGTGTGCTCGATTTTATACACTTGTCAGCAACAGGTGTGGCTGAAAAAGCCGAATCTACTAATTTCAAGGCATGTCCACATACTTTTGTATATCATGTGTATGCTGCAAGTAAGATGACCTAAACACATTTGGGTAGATTTAAATGTGGTGGATGCTTCTTTATTTTTTTAATTTAATAAAGTAACAACCGTATGAATATGATTGTCTGCTGTTTTTGTGTTGAGTGTTGATTTAATTCATATGGATTATAACCCAATGGGTTGTTAGGAATTGTCTTATATAGTTGCACAGTGTTCATGCTTTAGGCCCCTTGAGTGGACCAAATATTACAACTAAAACAATTTCTAAATGTACAAGTTTTTTAATTTATTATATATACACTGCTCAAAAAAATAAAGGGAACACTTAAACAACACAATGTAACTCCAAGTCAATCACACTTCTGTGAAATCAAACTGTCCACTTAGGAAGCAACACTGATTGACAATACATTTCACATGCTGTTGTGCAAATGGAATAGACAACAGGTGGAAATTATAGGCAATTAGCAAGACACCCCCAATAAAGGAGTAGTTCTGCAGGTGGGGACCACAGACCACTTCTCAGTTCCTATGCTTCCTGGCTGAAGTTTTGGGAACTTTTGAATGCTGGCGGTGCTTTCACTCTAGTGGTAGCATGAGACGGAGTCTACAACCCACACAAGTGGCTCAGGTAGTGCAGCTCATCCAGGATGGCACATCAATGCGAGCTGTGGCAAGAAGGTTTGCTGTGTCTGTCAGCATAGTGTCCAGAGCATGGAGGTGCTACCAGAAGACAGGCCAGTACATCAGGAGACGTGGAGGAGGCCGTAGGAGGGCAACAACCCAGCAGCAGGACCGCTACCTCCGCCTTTGTGCAAGGAGGAGCAGGAGAAGCACTGCCAAAGCCCTGCAAAATGACCTCCAGCAGGCCACAAATATGCATGTGTCTGCACAAACGGTCAGAAACAGACTCCATGAGGGTGGTATGAGGGCCCAACGTCCACAGGTGGGGGTTGTGCTTACAGCCCAACACCGTGCAGGACGTTTGGCATTTGCCAGAGAACACCAAGATTGGCAAATTCCCCACTGGCGCCCTGTGCTCTTCACAGATGAAAGCAGGTTCACACTGAGCACGTGACAGACGTGACAGAGTCTGGAGACGCTGTGGAGAACGTTCTGCTGCCTGCAACATCCTCCAGCATGACCGGTTTGGCGGTGGGTCAGTCATGGTGTAGGGTGGCATTTCTTTAGGGGGCCGCACAGCCCTCCATGTGCTCGCCAGAGGTAGCCTGACTGCCATTAGGTACCGAGATGAAATCCTCAGACCCCTTGTGAGACCATATGCTGGTGCGGTTGGCCCTGGGTTCCTCCTAATGCAAGACAATGCTAGACCTCATGTGGCTGGAGTGTGTCAGCAGTTCCTGCAAGAGGAAGGCATTTATGCTATGGACTGGCCCGCCCGTTCCCCAGACCTGAATCCAATTGAGCACATCTGGGACATCATGTCTCGCTCCATCCACCAACGCCACGTTGCACCACAGACTGTCCAGGAGTTGGCGGATGCTTTAGTCCAGGTCTGGGAGGAGATCCCTCAGGAGACCATCCGCCACCTCATCAGGAGCATGCCCAGGCGTTGTAGGGAGGTCATACAGGCACGTGGAGGCCACACACACTACTGAGCCTCATTTTGACTTGTTTTAAGGACATTACATCAAAGTTGGATCAGCCTGTAGTGTGGTTTTCCACTTTAATTTTGAGTGTGACTCCAAATCCAGACCTCCATTTGTTGATAAATTGGATTTCCATTGATTATTTTTGTGTGATTTTGTTGTCAGCACATTCAACTATGTAAAGAAAAAAGTATTTAATAAGATTATTTCTTTCATTCAGATCTAGGATGTGTTTTTTTAAGTGTTCTCTTTATTTTTTTGAGTAGTATATATATATATATGTGTAAAAAAAAAAGATAAGATAAAAAATTGTTTTTGCTTCATCAATATGGGGTATTGTATGTAGATTGATGAGGGTAAAATCTTTTTTATCTATTTTAGAATGAGGCTGTAACGTAACAAAATGTGGGAAAAGTCAAGGGGTCTGAATACTTTCCGAATGCACTGTATATGAACTATAACTTAGTTAAATCTTTGAAATTGTTGCATGTTGTATTGATATTTTTGTTCAGTATAGTAAGGCATTATTTTTCTAATTAATATCCATTCTCCTCCCAGAGTTGCTGAATATCTTTCACATTTCCAGTTTTGTGTGACAATTCTCAAGTCAAGTTTGCGGGATATCCATGCTGATTTGTCATAGGTGCTGAAAAAAGATGCAGAGGTACTGTTGGACTGAAATGCTGGCAGAAACTGCCCTTGAAAGTGTAGTGACTTTGCTTTCATTAATCGGATTACTGTTATTTATCTAATCAACTAACTGTGTTTAATTGTTACCCAATTAAATAAATAATGTAACAATTAATGCATTAGGAATTTGGGGCACCACGAGGGCAGTTGCTTAAAGAGTTACCATCTCCCGAATTAAACTCTAAACGTCTTTACCTATCACATCCATAAAACAGGCAACGTATTAATCATAACCTTGTATCATATCATCATTCTGAACAGTTGTAACCTCCTTGCATCTGCAAAATCCCCAGCCTTACTTATGATTCTGTACTACACAAATTGGTTTAATTATTTATTTACTAGCTAACTAAATGGTAACACAGATAAACATACACACTTAATACATCAGAAAAAGGTCCCTTGTAGGAGATGGGGAGGGAGCGAGAGAGAGAGAGAGAGAGAGAGAGAGAGAGAGAGAGAGAGAGAGAGAGAGAGAGAGAGAGAGAGAGAGAGAGAGAGAGAGAGAGAGAGAGAGAGAGAGAGAGAGAGAGAGAGAGAGAGACTTATCGTTGATACATTTTAGGAACTATTCTCACAGTAATCAACTTTGAACACAAACCGCCGCCCGTTTGGAGTAAGAAATCATAAATGTATTTACGTGTAAATGCCTTCGTTTGCCGTGTCTCTGTTGGAACCAGGCCTCCTTAGGAAATGTGTTGGGCCTTTCCGTAGCACACTTGCAAGGCTCAGATTGTTCAAAAGGGGTCCCCCCCAGTCTTCTACTGTTGTTAAACTCTGGAAGATGCTCCTTTGAAGATAGGCTAGCCAGCCATGTCGACGGTTCCCATTAGTGATGACAGTAGTAGAACACGGTGATTTGAGAAGAGTAGTACAATAGGATGGTTTGAAGAGTGGTAGAAATGTCCCACTTAAATTCGCTTTTCAAGATACTTTACTGAGGACAGCTAATCAGCCGTACCAATGATTGTCTGGGAGGTGAGCTTCCCACCTCTACCTCGTGTTGATATTCAGAGTTCGAACCACTTTGGATGTGAGCTGCAACTACACGCCTCTTCGGTCTCAATATACATTTTTTATCAATTATTTTATACACTCTGCTCTGTCAGGCTGACACGCTTTCTGACCTCACTCGGGGCGTGGCTACTTACTGTGCGAAGTTTGTAGAAAACAAATGATCTCTTATGACTCCTAAAATCACATCCCTATCTTAAACAACAATACTCTCATCATTTTTTCAAATTCATGCTCAAGGATGGAGACTTCGTATATGTAGTGTGTATACTTTTCAAGTTACAGTATTTCCTCTATAACATTTTTTATGACATCACAAAATAACAAACAATATGACATTAGTTATCTATAGCTCGCCTCTAACCATTCCCCATGTTCTTTGTTAGAAATATTGTTCCTGTATTCGCTTTAGAGCGTGTTAGAGTTCCGGCCGGAAAACGTCTCTGGAGACAAAGCACATTCCTTTGTGAATTTGGAGAGGGAGACCCTAGATCTCCTCTTCTTTAATTTACAACAGGGCGTGAAGTGTCAACCCACACAGCAGCTCCCTTCTCCCCCCTGACCTGACCCATTTGAATCCTCACAGGACAGTCATGACAAAAGGATAGCAAAACATTCTTTGAAAACTAGATGTAATGTTGGCATTACCAAGAAAAAACACTTTGACAATATGAACCTTTTAAGCTGTGTACAATATAGCAGTGGTTCACAAACTGTGGGGCGTGCCCCCTAGGGAGGTTGCAAGGGGTCAGCAGGGTGGGCTTGGGGGTCCCCCCACCCAAAAAAATAAACGTACTCTTGAAAGTTTTAATCGTAGAATGCACACGGTGCAATTTCAAAATTGGGTAGCGTGTCATCAGTTGTCCTCTTGTCATGTCAGTCATTGCATACCTTAGAGAGCTATTTATAACTTCGCAGAAATGTCCAGATCAACAAGTTTTTTAGCCCATAGATTTTGTAGTAATGTTAGAGTCAATCAAATATCACATGAATGAATACACAAGACATGGTTATAGAATTGCAAGATGTTCCCCAAGGCTGGAAGGAGTGCCTGAGTGAAACATTTTGGGAACCCCTGCAATATAGAGCCTATAATTAATTCACACTTAATGTAAATCACTCTAAGTAAGAGCATCTGCTAAATGAATGTAGTGAATCTCATGAATGTCCTACTTCACGCCACCTTGTCTCATTCATCCCTTGTCATCCCAGCCCAGTATTCTCCATCTGCTAAATGACTGAAATACCATGTAGGCTACTGTATCACGTCACCCTGTCTAACCCATCCCAGCCCAGTATGCTCCATCTGCTAAATGACTGAAATACCATGTAGGCTACTGTATCACGTCACCCTGTCTAACCCATCCCAGCCCAGTATGCTCCATCTTCTAAATGACTGAAATACCATGTAGGCTACTGTATCACGTCACCCTGTCTAACCCATCCCAGCCCAGTATGCTCCATCTGCTAAATGACTGAAATACCATGTAGGCTACTGTATCACGTCACCCTGTCTAACCCATCTCAGCCCAGACAGCCCACACACACACACACACACACACACACGCTTGTGCACGGACACACCATGGTGGCGCCTGACATGTGACAGGCCGGAGGTGATTTGTGGAGGATCGCGAGGCCCAAGCAGTCAGAATGAAAATTAATACGACAGCAGGGAGACAGGCAGGGTGCGTGTGTGTGTGTGTGGGGGGGGGGGGGGGGGGTAGGGCATGGATGGGGGTAGCTCTCAACAGGAGGGATGAGGAGGGAGGGAGGGGTGAGGGAGAAGTGGGGGGGTTAGGTAGCAGACTGAGGGGTTTCGGTCTAAGTTATCAAGACTGAGCAAAGGGGGTGAGGTTAGGTTTGAGGGGGTGAAGGGGGTGTGAAAGGAAAGTGGACGGGATGAGAGGTTTTGCGCAAATCTTTGAAGGTTCAAGGCTTGGACATCAAGGGGCGGGTGGGGAGGAGAAGGAGGGGAGAGGGGTTTAGGTTTTTTGGGCTAAGCTCTCAAAATGGATATAGGAGAGGGGCTGAAGTTGTGTTTAGGTGGTGAAGGGAGACAGTTTGGGGTAGAGGTTTTGGGATGAGAAGCTTTGAAGGCTCAGCACTGAGGGAAAAGAGAGGGGGTGAGGGATGGGTGACAAGGGAGGCTCAGGGGTATTAGGTCTGAAAAATGAGCACATCCATCAGCCATGTAAAGAGAGACAGGAACGATGGGAAAAAAATGTACTTCCCAGAACAGGGCCAAATAAATGAATTTGAAACCCTTTTACCACAAACACACATGTTGTCTGACATGGTTGCATTGCTCATTCATTAAGCAAGCCATGGCTTAATATAATATAATATAAAAAGCAGATGAAGACAAAATGATCTACACTACATGACCAAAAGTGCTTGTTGTACATCTCATTCCAAAATCATGGAGTTGGTCCCCATTTTGCTGCTATAACAACCTCCACTCTTCTGGGAAGGCTTTCCACAGCAAGATTTCCCTTCACTGGAACTAAGGCACCTAACCCGAACCATGAAAAACAGCCCCAGACCGTTAATCCTCCTCCACCAAAATGTACAGTTAGCACTATTCATTCGGGCAGGTAGCATTCTCCTGGCATCTGCTAAACCCAGATTCGTACGTCGTACTACGAGATAGTAAAGAATGATTCATCACTCCAGAGAACGTGTTTCCACTGCTCCAGAGTCCAATGGCGGCGGGTTTAATACCACTTCAGCACTTCTTGGCAATGCGCATGCTGATCTTAGGCTTGTGTGCAGCTGCTCGGCCATGTAAACCCATTTCATGAAGCTCTCGACGAACAGTTATTGTGCTGACTTTGCTTCCAGAGGCAGTTTGGAACTCGGTAGTGAGTGTTGCAACCGAGGACAGACGATTTTTACGCGCTACATGCATCTGCACTCGGCGATCCCGTTCTTTGAGCTTGTGTGGCCTACCACTTCGCGGCTGAGTCATTGTTGCTCCTAGACATTTCCATTTCACAATAACAGCCCTTACAGTTGACCGGGGCAGATCTAGCAGGGTAGAACTTTGACGAACTGACTTGGTGGAAAGGTAGCATCCTATGACTGTGTCATGTTGAAAGTCACAGAGTTCCTCAGTAAGGGCATTCTACTGTCAATGTTTGTCTATGGAGATTGGATGGCTGTGTGCTCGATTTTATACACTTGTCAGCAACAGGTGTGGCTGAAAAAGCCAAATCTACTAATTTGAAGGCATGTCCACATACTTTTGTATATCATGTGTATGCTGCAAGTAAGATGACCTAAACACATTTGGGTAGATTTAAATGTGGTGGATGCTTCTTTATTTTTTTAATTTAATAAAGTAACAACCGTATGAATATGATTGTCTGCTGTTTTTGTGTTGAGTGTTGATTTAATTCATATGGATTATAACCCAATGGGTTGTTAGGAATTGTCTTATATAGTTGCACAGTGTTCATGCTTTAGGCCCCTTGAGTGGACCAAATATTACAACTTAAACAATTTGTATATGTATCACTTTTTTTATTTATTGAGTAATTTCCCCATGCAGTAAAACAGATCAACAAGAATTTTCTAAGTTTCTTCAGAAACTTCTCCAATGAAAAACTTCTAACAACTAAATGATTTGTCTGAAAAAGAATGGAGGTCCCACAGAGTTTTACAGCCTGGCCCACGTGTCTACACTGTCTGTTATTTCATCTCCTCAGCATCCAATTGAAACGTGGATTGTTCACACATTGTGTAGTTTCATTTGTATAAAGAGAGAAATACTCAATATATTTTTGTTGGTGGTGTCTCTCTCTCTCTCTCTCTCTCTCTCTCTCTCTCTCTCTCTCTCCTCTCTCTCTCTCTCTCTCTCTCTCTCTCTCTCCTCTCTCTCTCTCTCTCTCTTCAGCTCCAGCATATCACAATAATACAGCAACCACTCTGAACACTCCCTGAGATTCAATTGCAGTCAAGATGACAGTCTTGGACTCAGGCCTGCACTGTTTGATACTGTAGATACACTCTATGAGTCTGCATACTGAATTAGTTTGACTCCATTTCACTCACTATGCTTGCTACCGCTGCTACCGCCGCCTACAACACTTTCCCATTCTGCATGACATTGGGTTGAATTCATCTCTTTCTCATTTCAGACTACATTTAATGCGTGACCTCTTGTTATTAGAGTTAATGAGGTGAAAGTAAGAATTTGGACATGTTCATGTCAACTACACTCATTTTGGCACATTATTTGATGTTGATTTTCTGCAGCAATGGTGATTTGAATGTTGTCATAGTAACGGGCCCATTACTTGCCTATGAAGGAATTGTCCCATATACAGTGTCACTCATGTAAGTAATTCACCTACCACTGATCTACATGGGTGTATTATGAGTTATCATAACCGTGAAGATATACAGTATGTGTTATGTTGCAGTTCTCTGTCTAGTCTTGCATGTCTAATAGTGTCTTGTATGCGCTAATTGTCTAACCCATGGTTAATCTCTACAGTAGGCCTGTGTGGATGTGCTTTGTAATAGTGCTCAAATTAAACTTGCATGTCTTATTACTGTATTTTTGCATGTTACTATTCCTTGTGAAGTCATATGTAGCCTAGGCTATATATGGCTCTAATTCATATTGTGCCTGTTCTTTTGTCATTAGTGCTGTGAGTGTCAGCGGCCTAATGTGGCCCATAGGCTGGGAGTGGGGCTCAGGTGTGTGTAGGCCTAGACTCCTAGATGAGACTGGTGTAATAAAGACTGGTGTAATAATTTTAAGGGGAGCGCTTGAGCACCCAGTGCGACAGCCGGTCCCACTCCGTGATGACATTGAGTGCATATTGGGGCATGAGATGTTCATTAGTGAGGTGTGAAGGGAGGGATGGGGGATGGGGGGCGGGTGCGCAGCACACACGGTCGAGAAAGGGAGAGAGGGGAGGGAGGGGAATCACCGATGCTCCTATTCTGAAATGAGTAGCTAGCTGCTGCGTATGAGAGGCAGGCAACAAAAGCGAGGCAGGCGCGTTTTGTTTTTCTTCGTTTCATTCTAGAGGAGAAGAGAACAGAAGGTGAGAGAAGGGGAGGAGAAAGGTGGGAAGGGGGTATAGAAGCGAAAGAAAAAGAAGCGGGCTGCTTTTAGAGAATGAGAGGGAGATAGAGAGAGAGGACATCCTAATGCGACAGGGGCTGCAGCTTGACTAAATTGAGTAGCGCAGAAGGGGGGAGACAGGAAACAGAGCGTGAGCGACGACAAACGGAGATAGAGAGAGGGGGGAGAGAGAGAGCGAGGTAGAGAGAGAGGGAGGGACAACAAAGATCTGTCAGATGAGGCTAGAGATGCTTCTATTATCTGAAAATCCCGTGTGGTCTCCTTTATTACAGGGCGTTCTGAGCGGGCTGCATCAGTGTGTCTCTTGCGCATGATCAGCCGTCTACACATCCCTTCTGGCCGGAGTGAACCCACATCTCAGCATCTCTCCGCCAGCAGAGAGAAAGAAATAAAAACGCTCGCTCTCCTCCGCTAATTGAGGTAGGTAAAATGCGCATTTATATTTATCTGTCGCACTATCAGATAAGATGTGTTTGTTGTCTGACCTAAAAATTGGGCGGATTAAACCTTGTGTTTACCTGTCGTTGAAAGGGTTTAAAAATGCATGATGTCGCTTGAGCGGTTGTTTTGGTTTGGTTTTCCGTTTTTTTTTATCTCATTAGACGCACTAACTGTGTGTGGGATGGAGATACGCACTTACATGCCATTTAGCATGATTATAGGTCTAGAGTTAACCCCCCCATCTCGTTTTGAGACACCTCATGGATTATTCCCATAGTTTACGGGATCAAACAGGGGCATGGTTCATGCTCCATTGACAGCCCCCTGATTGGTGAACAGTAAAACGGTAGCTTGTGTTTTGGTTTTATCTCAGCTAAAGTGACGGGAAGCTCAACTTAGTTCAACCTTTAGGTGGAGAAACCCTACGGCTTCTCCCGGTGAATATAGGATACCCATAGCCTACCTTCATCATACGCTTCTGAGGAGAACGGCTGGCGGGCAGGTGTATAACCTATAGTTGATGCCACCGGCGCACACTGTCGCTCACGCGCTCGCACACACATCCGACTCACCCAGCAGCAGTGTCAAGGAGAGTAGACTGAGGAAAGGATGAGGAAACAGTCCACAGTTCATATGAACGCAATCAAGAGAGTAGACTAATAGCGCTGAAGGGAAAGGGCATATGCAATGTATTAATACTGTTCATATCAAATTACTAATATAATGTTGAAGAACATACACAATTCAGAACATACAGTAAGTGTCTCGCTGCATTGCCCCCAAATTGTACCACTCCAGACAGTTCATGTTGAATGTTAATATTAACCTTTTAACATAATAGCCTATTCGGTTTTCTCTTTATCTAGAGCGACAGCACAGTCAGTGCATAATAAATCAATGCGTCTTCATGCCATCAACAGAACACCTCTAAAGTACGTTTTAATAAAATGCGTAGTACTACGAAGTTATTGAATAGAAACACGCAAGTTGCGAGTGGAGGGTGAAGGTGCATGTTTATGCTTTTTTCTGGTCTATTTGGCAAAGCAACGCTGTAGCATGTTTTGAATGTTCAGTGCAGAAACAGTCAAGCATCCACGCTTGCGTTGGTGTGAGAGTAACCTTAGCAGAGTTGCCAACAACTACCATAAGTTCAGGTTTTCAGGGGAAATTGAAGATAGAGCCTGACTTCCACTTTTGGACGTTAACAATGCTACACCATGTCTTAACTCCTACTTCACATTTACTGGATTGGTTGAACAGTGCAGAAAATAACCTCCCAAACAGTTTTTTTTAATTCTCATCAAGACCAAAATGTGAGAGTTTGGTTCCAGGCATTTCTTCTACGCCTGCTACTTTAGGATGATGTGAGAGTAGCCTACTTACTGGGAAGGCCAGTAAGAGGCAAGGATAGAGGTAGTAGAGATGGATATTGCTTTATCACTCAGAAGAACCATAATCTAGGCATTGTGAGCCTGTGACAGTGTTGCATTGTGGTGAGGAGAGCCCTGCTAATCCTCAAATTGAGACGTTAGCTATAGTGGTGTTAAAGCATGAATAGGCTACTCAGCCTTGAGGAGCCTTGAGAAGCTCTCTAGTTTTGTATCTCTGTGTTGCTGCAGCAGCACGGTCTTCCTATGTGAAAGCCAGCAAGGCTGTATCACCACCACCTCAGCAATGATCAGGCTGAGGCCTGGACACTGTGTGACCGCTGTGCACATTCACTTTCTTCTCATGTTGCTGATGATGTACTGGGGTTCCTCTCGTTTTAAACTTGGCAAGGTTAGCCCTCCCATGCTTAAGCATGCTTAGCTCCTTTAGCCGGAGCGTCTGTCTTTCCCCCGTTGGCTGTGTCTCTGTGTCTCAGTGACCCACCACCAGCTCAAAGACTCCTTCTGCTCCCTCTAACGAGGGGCTGTGACCACAGGGGTCAATCCTCCCTCAGAGCTCTGTGTGTCTGTATTGTGTGTGTGTGTGTGTGTGTGTGTGTGTGTGTGTGTGTGTGTGTGTGTGTGTGTGTGTGTGTGTGTGTGTGTGTGTGTGTGTGTGTGTGTGTGTGTGTGTGTGTGTGTGTGTGTGTGTGTGTGTGTGTGTGTGTGTGAGTGCGTGCGTGCGTGCGTGTGTGTGTCTGCGCGTGCGTGCGTGTGTCTGCGCGTGCGTGCATGTACATATGCATGTTTTGCTCAGTGACTCATGGCACCACTGCAGAGCCTTCAGAATGTCTGAACGTCTTAGAATCTTAGATCTTAGAACCGATAGAAGGGAGAGGAATGCTTTGTCTTACACTGGCAAATAGAGCAGATAGAATACTGGTGAAATGCTTTGTTCTGTATGGAACCCTCTCAGATTGGGAACTATAAGGCTACAATTGAACTTGACAGACTGATTGGCTGTATAAAACCCACTTCCGACAAAATGTATATTAGACCAGAAAGCATTGAGCTGTTGCTACATGTTGAAATGGTTGGCAATTTAAATAGAGACCAGTCACGTGCAGCGCCAGCTGAATACGTTACAAATGGTTGAGGCGTGAGCCGGATGTTGCAAAATAGTTTCAACTACAACTCTACCAAAGGACAAGACCAGAGAACGTGGGATCACGTTAAAATGGTTAAGAAATCTACAAACTTAAGACCAATTATTCAGTCTGCAGCTGTTTAAGTATTTTAGTCTGGTAAATGCAACCGATCGAACGACCGAATGGTACTCTGAAAGATCTATTCTGGAGAACATTTCCTTATCAAGCGACCAGGGGTACGTCTGACGTATCCATTACAACAGACACTATCCAGAGCTTGCTGAGAAAACTACAACCACGAAAGACTTTGGGACTTCTGGGGAACGCAACCAGAGACTTTTTGTCGACTCTCTCCAGCAGATGGACCAGCGATCACAGAGAGACAACAAAGGCATACACTTGTAGATATGTAAATTGCAATTTATTTTCGAATGAGCGGCTGTGCATGTTCAAAGTATTAGCATTTCCATGGGTGTAGTTATCAACCGTATATCCGTGTTGTTTCTCTGGCTTTCCCGCTCTTGAGCTGTCCCCACCCCTTTCATTTGTCTACCGTCATATCGGTTTCGTCCACTAGGGACTTTTTCTTTGTATCATGTTAGTAACAAATGTATTGTGTGTGTATTTCAGTAATTCTGTGTGATTATTTCGTTAGTTAGTAAATAAATAATTAAGCCAATTTGTATACCGCTAATTTATGCTAGGGTTTGTGCAGATATCCAAGGGTTTGCGACAATCAGAATATGACTAATGAGGTAATAATACATTAAGAAGTGACTGTAATCGATAAGATATGAAAATATGTGAAGAGAGTTCAAATCGGGAAATTGCAACTCTTTAAACAACATTTGGTGGTGGTGCCCCAACTTCCTAGTTAATTACTATTCCGTGATTAGTTTAATCACATAGAGAATTGATTTGATGATATAACAGTCTTCACATTAATGAACAGCAAACGTTACGACATCAGTAAGGTCACTCCTATAGAATTCTATGGTCACTCCGACTAAGGCTAACTTGAATGATTGATATCCCACACTTATATGTGCTATGTATGCAATAGCCTGGGGACGACGTCACACCAAGAAACACTTACCTTGATGAAAGCCCCCAACCTAAAGAAATTTAAAGTCTATTTCTTCTGGAACCAAGTGACATGTTCCTCAGTACACACACATGCACACAACAAAAACGAGCCATACCACGCGGATCTGGGCCCATTTGATAATTTATAACACATACATAAATGTCTTGTATCATATGACGCTGTACTTACTATAAGGTCAGACACCTATGGTCATTCATAACATACATAAAGGCTTAATGATGTAAACACAAATGTATTAACTCTTGGGGAATTATCACTAACAGCTAAACAAATGAACATTAAAGACATGTTTAAACCATACATTTATTTTTATTTGTACTTTTTTTAAACAATACAAATACATGAAGTCCAGCAATGCAATTACATTGAACATTACACAGGGCTATGATTAGTGTAGCTTGCCCCTGAGCTGGCGGAATAATGATTTTTGCCTCTCTTCCTGCTAGAGGTACTGCATGTTGGTTCCAACCTTAAAGTAACAACAAAGAAAGTTAGCATGCCTGTTAGGAAATGCCTTTGTCACACCGTCTGGTTACAGGCATTTCGGTGCTGTGCCAGAAACTCTAAATGGGAAGATGGGAAACTCCATTCAATTCATATTATTATATTCCTCTTTCATTTACAAATCTCATGATGTGACTATGAGACATGGCTTTATCTAGGGGGATTTGTATCTAGCTAGCTACATTTCAACTAGCTAGCAATTGCTGTGAAGTCACCGAAATTATTTGAAATAATGATTGAGATAGCTACAGTATGTAACATTCAGAATCAGAATCACCTTTATTCACAAAGGACAATTACATATACCCAGAATTCGATTCGGTGAAATTGTGAATATAGGCGGTTAACATTATATACAGACAGAATATATTGACAAAGAATTTACGACTCCACACACTATAAACAGCAAAAAACACAATACATGCACATACATACATGCATTAATTGACATGAAGACTGAACAGCAGTAACCCAGCAAACAGTGAAGGTCATGAGGACATTCTGCAAAGTTCCCATTAGGCCCCTTAAGGGTTTTGGCACAACGTTATCTCTCTGATGTTCTGAGAGCGTTCTAAGAACATTGCGTGATGGTCCCAAGAGAATATTCTCTGGGGGACCTTTGTCTAGTTTCAGGACATCACAGAGGACCATGTCAGGACCTTTGTAGAATGTTCTCAGGACTTTCATTTTACTAGTCCTTAGGACATCCCGTGATGGTCCAAGGGGAACATTCTCTGGGAGACCTTTTTCTAGTTCCATGTAAGTTCCCAGGACGTCACTGAGGACCATGTCGAGACCTTTTTAGACATTCTCAGGACGTTTATTTTACTAGTCCTTAGGACATTGTGTGATGGTCGTAAGGGAATGTTCTCTGGGTGACCTTTGTCTATTTCCCTGTAAGTTCCCAGGATGTCACTGAGGACCATGTCAGGACATTTTTTGTGTCATGGTCCCCTGATGGTTTTATTTAGTTCCCAGTTTGTCCCGGGGACATACCCAAGGATGTTTTTAGGACTTTCTTGGGACGTTGTGTCATGGTCCCCTGGAGGTTTTGTCTAGTTCCCGGTTGGTCCCGGGACATCCCCGAGAACGTTTTTAGGACGTTCATGCGACATTGTTTCACGGTCCCCTGAAGCTTCCCTGGAAGTTCTTGGAGGTATTTGTCACATGATTGTCCCAGGTGGCCCAAATCATTATAAATAAAGTAATGAAATGGTGTGGGGTTTTGAAGGTTAGTGTTTACGCTGCAGTGTTAATTTTCTGAACAATAACTATGACAAAAAATAATTGGCAGCAACCTATTTTTCCTGACTAAAACTATGATAGGATGCCCTTTAAAAATCTATAACTATTACAATTTTATTTTAATTTTAGTCTACGAAAATGTGACGAGACAAGTATTCCACGTGAGACTAATGGACATTTGATTTGACATGAAGCTCCTTTTCATCTGTTTTGTCCAATCACAAGAATGCATTCGTTCAGAATATTTCATGCAATCCTCTTATTGGCAGAATTGACGTCTTTCAGTTGCGTGGTCTGATTGTGTCACGATCGTTGTAATAGCATTCGGACCAAAGCGCAGCGTGATATGGGTTCCACATGTTTATTGAATGAAATGCACAAAAACAATAAAGAACGAACGAAACTTGAAGCAAATGAAGTGCTCACAGGCAACTACACATAAACAAGATCCCACAAAACACAGTGGGGAAATGGCTGCCTATATATGATCCCCAATCAGAGACAACGAAAAACGGCTGCCTCTGATTGGGGACCATACCAGGCCAACATAGAAATAAACTACCTAGATTACCCACCCTAGTCACACCCGACCTAACCAAAATAGAGAATAAAAAGGCTCTCTATGGTCAGGGCGTGAGAGTACCCCACCCCCAAAGGTGCGGACTCTGGCCGCAAAATCTGACTCTATAGGGGAGGGTCCGGGTGGGCATCTAGTGTTGGTGGCGGCTCCGGTGCAAGTCGTAACCCCCGCCAGACCCCGGATCCGGCCATGGCGCCGGGTTGGACGCCGTGCCTGGACTGGGCACCGGCGCAGAGGAAGGCTCTGGCCTTGGAGCGGAACTGGACGCCATGCCTGGACTGGGCACCGGCGCAAAGGAGGGCTCCGGCCATGGAGTGGGACTGGACACCAGCACAGAGGAATGCTCCTGCCCTGGATCTGGACTGGACACTTTGCCTGGAAGCTCCGGACCGTGGACCGTCGCAGGAGGTTCCGGACTGTGGACCATCGCAGGAGGTTCCGGACTGTGGACCGTCGCAGGAGGTTCCGGACTGTGAACCGTCGCAGGAGGTTCCGGACTGTGAACCGTCGCAGGAGGCTCCGGACTGTGGACCGTCGCAGGAGGTTCCGGACTGTGAACCGTCGCCGGAAGCTCTGGACTGTGAACCGTCGCCGGAAGCTCTGGACTGCGAACCGTTGCCGGAAGTGCTGGACTGTGAATGCGCACTGGAGGCCTAGTGCGTGGATCCGGTGCAGGGGGAACCGGACTGGTGACACACACTTCAGGACGAGTGCGTGGAGCAGGCACAGGACGTACCGGACTAAGGAGGCACACTGGAGGCCTGATGCGTGGGACCGGCACAGGTTGCACCGGACTGGTGACACGCTCTTCAGGGCGAGTGCAAGGAGCTGGCACAGGACGTACTGGGCTGTGGAGGCGCACTGGAGACCTGGTGCGTAGAGCCGGCACAAATTGTACCGGAACGATGACACAGTTCGCACGGCGAGTACTGGGAGCTGGCACAGGACGTACTGGGCTGTGGAGGCGCACTGGAGACCTGGTGCATAGAGTTGGCACACATGGTACCGGACAGATGACACGCTCCTCAAGGCGAGTGCGGCGAGCTGGCACAGGACGTACAGGGCTGGGGAGGCGTACTGGAGACCTGGTGCGTGGAGCCGGCACAGATTTTACCAGACTGATAGCACGCTCCTCAGGATGAGTACAGAGAGCTGACTCAGGTGGCATCAAACTGATAACACGCTCCTTAGGGCGAATGTCGTGCATCATACACCAACACAACAACTCTCTCCTTTCTCTCTCCTCCAATTTCTATATCAACTCACTGACGGTCTCTGACTCTCTCCGTTAACTCGCCTCTAATTTCTCCATCTTCTCCCAGACTGGCTCTGGTTCACTCCTCCCCAGAAAAATTTTGGGGCTGTTTTTTGGGCTTTCGTTGTGGCCGCGAACCCCGGCGTCGTCGCTGACCTCTCTTATCTCCTTGCGTCTGCTTCCAAGGAAGGCTTTCGTGTCCCTCCATGATTTCCTCCCATGTCCAGGATATCTTCTCCTCCTTGATCTCCTCCCAAGCCCAGGATACCTTCTCCTCCTGGGCACGCTGCTTGGTCCTGGTTTGGTGGGATCTTCTGTCACGATCGTCGTAATAACATTCGGACCAAAGCGCTGCGTGATATGGGTTCCACATGTTTATTGAATGAAACGCACAAAAACAATAAATATCGAACTAAACGTGAAGCAAATGAAGTGCTCACAGGCAACTACACATAATCAAGATCCCACAAAACACAGTGGGGAAATGGCTGCCTAAATATGATCCCCAATCAGAGACAACGAAAAACAGCTGCCTCTGATTGGGGACCATACCAGGCCAACATAGAAATAAACAACCTAGATTACCCACCCTAGTCACACCCCGTCCTAACCAAAATAGAGAATAAAAAGGCTCTCTATGGTCAGGGCGTGACAGATTGAGCTGATCTGCCCGGCTCTCCCATATACAGTAGCTCCCAGACATTCACTCCAGTCACAAGTCAATCTTTTGAACTGATGCGAAGCCAGGACACTTCACTTGTAACTAACTTCAACTAGAAACACAATGTTTTCTCTCTCTCTTACTTTCATGTAGGCCACCCCCCCCATACAATAAAACAGTACATAACACAACACATTAGTATACACTACTCTACCATAACATATCCACAATACAAAATCAATAATACAGCAAATAACAGTATTAAAATGTGTGTGTAGAGTGCGTGTGTTAGTGAATGCTGTGTGGGTCTCTTCACAGCCCACGCTGTTCCATGAGGTGTAGTTTTCTCTTTTTTTGTGTGTGTTTTACCCCCTTTTTCTCCTAAACTCCCCAACTGGCTCAGGAGGCAAAGGTTGAGTCTTGCGTCCTCCGAAACATGACCCACCAAAATGCGCTTCTTAACACTCGCCCGCTTAACCCGGATGCCACCTGCACCAATGTGTTAGAGGTAACACCATTCACCTGACGTCTGAGGCTCAGCCTGCAGGCGCTGGCCCACCACAGGTTGTCTCTAGAGTGCAATGAGCCAAGTAAAGCCCACCCGGCCAAACCTTCCCCTAACCCGGACAACGCAGGGCCAATTGTGCACCGCCGTATGGGACTCCCAATCACGGCCAGTTATGATACAGCCTGGGATTGAACCCGGATCTGTAGTGACGCCTGTAGCACTGCGATGCAGTGCCTTAGACCGCTGCGCCAAAATGGGGACGCCCGTTTTATCTGTTTTTGAAATCTGATTTTACTGCTTGACTGAGTTGCATGATGTGGAGTAGAGTTACATGTAGTCATGGCTCTATGTAGTACTGTGCATTTCACGTAGTCTGTTCTGGACTTTGGGACTGTGAAGTGAACCCTAGTGGCATGTCTTGTGGGGTATGTATGCGTGTCTGAGCTTTGTGCTAGTTGCTTAAACAGACAGCTCGTGATTTCAACATGTCAATACATCTCACAACGACAAGCCCTTGATGGTTATGATGGGGTTCAAATAAGAGCTGTAAATTGTTTAACCTTCAGCCGAGATTTTACAATCTACCACAATATCAATGTTGCCAGCTAAGGAATATGAGGGCATAGTAGGCCTATTTGGGCAAGGCCATCTAGAGTGCATTCAGAAAGTATTCAGACCCCTAGACTTTGTCCACATTTTGTTAAGTTACAGCCTCATTCTAAAATGTATTAAATCATTTTTTCCCTCATCAATCTACACACAATACCCCATAATGACAAAGCGAAAACAGGTTTTTAGAAATGTTTGCAAATTTATTAGAAATAAAAAAGAGAAATACATACTTATTTACAGAAGTATTCAGACCCTTTGCTATGAGACTCGAAATTGAGTTCAGGTGCATCCTGTTTCCATTGATCATCCTTAATTAAGATGTTTCTACAACTTGATTGGAGTCCACTTGTGGTAAATTCAATTGATTGGACATGATTTTGAAAGGCACACAACTGTCTATTTAAGGTCCCACAGTTGACAGTGCATTTCAGAGAAAAAACCAAGCCATGAGTTCATAGGTATTGTAGAGCACCGAGACAGGACTGTGTCGAGGCAGAGATCTAGGGAAAGGTACTAAAAATGTCTGCAGCATTGAAGGCCCCCAAGAACACAGTGGACTCCATCATTCTTAAATGGAAGAAGTTCGGAACCACCAAGACTCTTCCTAGAGCTGACTGCCCGACCAAGCAATCAGGGGAGAAGGGTCTTGGTGAGGGAGGTGACCAACAACCAGATGGTCACTCTGACAGAGCTCTAGAGTTCCTCTGTGGAGATGGGAGAAACTTCCAGAAGGACAAGTATCTATGCAGCACTCCACCAATCAGGCCTTTATGGTAGAGTGGCCAGACGGAAGCCACTAATCAGTAAAAGGCACATGACAGCCCGCTTGGGATTTGCCAAAAGGCACCTAAAGGACTCAGACCAAGAGAAACAAGATTCTCTGGTCTGATGAAACCAAGATAGAACTCTTTGGCCTGAATGCCAAGTGTCACGTCTGAAGAAAACCTGGCACCATTCCTACGGTGAAGCATGGTGGTGGCAGCATCATGCTGTGGGGATGTTTTTCAGTGTCAGGGACTGGGAGACTAGTCAGGATCGAGGGAAAGATGAACGGAGCAAAGTACAGAGAGATCCTTGATGAAAACCTGCTACAGAGCACCCCCGGACCTCAGACTGTGGCGAAGGTTCACCTTCCAACAGGACAACGACCCTAAGCACACATCCAAGACAATGCAGGAGTGGCTTTGGGACAAGTCTCTGAATGTCCTTGAGTGGCCCATCCAGAGCCCGGACTTGAACCCAATCTAACATCTCTGGAGAGACCTGAAAATAGCTGTGCACTGACGCTCCCCATCCAACCTTACAGAGCTTGAGAGGATCTGCAGGGAAGAATGGGAGAAACTCCCTAAATACAAATGTGCCTAGCTTGTGGTGTCATACCTAAGAAGACTCAAGGTTGTAATCGCTGCCAAAGGTGCTTCAAAAAAGTAGTGAGTAAAGAGTCTGAATACTTATGTAAATGTGATATTTACGTTTTTAATTGATAATACATTTGCAAAAATGTCTAAAACCTGTTTTTTGCTTTGTCATTATGGGGTGTTATGTGTAGAATGATGAGGGAAAAAAACAATTTAATACATTTTAGAATAAGGATGTAACATAACAAAATGTGGAAAAAGTCAAGGGGTCTGAATTCTTTCCGAATGCACTGTAAACGTGATGGAAGGTAGTCTAAATATTCATTATTTAATAGAAGAAAATGCACTGACTATTATGTGACTAAAGTGTCTGTGACTAAAGCTAAACATACGTTGTCCAGCGTTTTAGTCGACTGTGAAATACTACAGTTAATGAATGATGAAATGATTAAAATGTGACTGAGGCTAAAAGGTATTTTAAGACTAAACCTAAATACTAAACCAGAATAACTGCAAAGTAGTTGTTTTCTATTGACATTTATTTGAATACATCCATAACAATGAGCTGATAATATGCCTGGCATAGCCTGGCATAGCTAGAAAAGTTTGCCTTCTTGTCAGGACACTCAACACTGTTCATTACGAGGAGATCACATTGCATATCAATTACTGGGGTCGAAGCTAGCTAAATAGTTTGTTGCTAGCAAACCTGGCAATATGACAACTGATTTCAAAAATACCAGTTGCTGAAAACAGCTGGTGGAACTACAAACATGTGGGAGGATTTGGCAGCATAGTGCCACTTGCGTCATGACTGCAACAGTAGGGACCAGAGAATTTCATGTTCATCATTCACCACGCTATCTCATCAAATCCTCCCAAAAAATATGTCTGTGCAAAAACAAATACATGCTAGCTAGCCAACTAGCTAAGTATAAGTGTTGGGACGCGTTGGACCTGTGTTTACAATGTATCCAATTACGGTTTGTGTGGTTGGTTTACCTTTCTGTAACTTTGTGGCAAGTACAGTCTGCATGTGTAAGCGCTTATTAAGTCATGATTGCAAGGTGTCCTGATATCTTTTCACAATTGTCCCCTTATCTGGTTGTAATGTCCTTTCTAGAGTGCCTTTCTAGCCAATCAGAAATTAGTATTCACCCACACTGTTGTCGTGTCTTTGGATTACCATTAAACGGAAGATATGTTTATCAATTAGCTCCCTGTAATTATTATCACGCGATTAAACTGATTAATCGTTTAATTGTAATTAACTAGGAGATCGGGGCACCAAGGAGAATATTCAGATTACAAAGCTATAATTCTCCTAATATAACTTTCCTGTACTATAATATTATATTCTATTATAGTATAGGCCGATTATCTTCTAGTTTCAATGGTGTATTTTACCTCTAGTCCAGTCTCATTCCAAACGTCGTAAATTGTTGTATCTGCACGAACCCAGTCTTTACTAAAATCATCCATACATCAATTGTCTTAAAATCATTTATTTACTACACTAAGTAATTAACAGAAAAACATACAAACAGCAACTATCGTCACAGAGGATTGGTAGAGGAATGTGCCCTTGTGGGCTAAACAGGCAGGTCGGCCTGTTGAACAATGGATCATAAAAGGTCAGCTGTGGCACACAGAGTTCATTAATATTAACAATTGACAACTGAAGGCTCACTCATTCGGGAACAATTGCAATCAATATATATTTACGCTCAGTGTGTCGTTCTGATTCTTGTTGGAGAGTAGTTCTGATGGAGAGTCTCTCTCTCGGTTAGAATGGATCTTTCAAAGCGACATTCATGAATGTCGTCATCGAATGGTTGTTTCGTTGGTCTTCGCGTTCAATGATATAATTTACTTAGCTGCAGACTAATAATTAATATCAAAGACTTGTTCTTATTCTGTCAGTATCAATAGTCTAAAAGTTAACCACGTGGCATGGTTCACTTTCAGTAGAGGAATTGGAAGGTAAAACCTAGTAGGCCTGGTCTGAAGAAATGTGAATCAGGGGGTGTTTTATAGTGCCCATAGAACAGCTTGTCAAATGACGCCTGGTCCTGTATGGGTCCCTGGGGGCGTGCCTATGACTGAGTTAGATTTGGTTACAGAAATACCATTCTATCACATTACATCAGTACATAGCATCTCAATGTCTTACAAAAGCTTTATCCTTATTAATACATTCTATACAACCATTATGATGCTATTATATAAACAGTTTTATGCTAATATGGCTATATTGTCTCTTCTGAGTATCACACAATTGTACCAAGCGGATCAGTTCGTAGCTGGATTCTTCACCAATCTTCCATACCTTCTCCAGAACACAAAATGTCGCTTGGCTCTCCAATTCTATGAGTTGGAAGAATTTCCTGTGTCTCTCTATGGGCCATGTGGCCAGAGACTCTCCTGGAATTTTAGAGTTTTTACGACCCTTTACACACAGGGTGGATTGGGTGCAAAAGGGAGGGGTCAACTGTCCTCCCTGTACCAAAAGAGGCCAACGTCATGACATACCCCCCCTGGTGGTTTGGATCTTGTTTATCCTGCAAGTTACAAATCAACATAAAATCATGACCACGTGATGTCCCATTGGTAGATCATCGTTGCAGTCCTCTCTGGTGGTTGAACTTGGTAGGCTCTCTGAAAGCGGAGCCGTCCACCACAAGGATGGGCAGTTGATGTCCGGTTGGTGATCGCCGTTGCGGTCTCCTCAATTGGTGTACCTTGGTAGGTTCCCTGGAAGCTGTAAAGTACCCCAGGAAGGGCCAGGGGATGTCCTGGTTGGTGATCGCCGTTGCGGTCCCCCCCTCTGGTGGTTTACCTTGGTAGTCTCTCTGACAGCGGGCATGCCGCCACAAGGATAGGCTGTGGGTGTCCGGATTTGGGGTCGCCGTTCCGGACCCGTCGTCCAGACTGGAAGATCTGGGCAGTAACTTCGGCAGATGTTAACAACGCACACACACTCATGAAATATATATAATTACATTCATTCCCCAATGAGCTGCGTTGTGGCACTAAGTGATGGTTGTATGGGGACTTTGTTTATGGCTCTATCACTTCCTAAGTGTCAAAGGAACTGAACCGAAAAGGAATGAAAGCATAAACAAAACAAAAATATACAAAATATAGTTCACACAAAAGAATCATCTAATTGGACTGTATTCTATATACGTCCAATGTTCTGGCAAAATGATTATCATGGCATTGTCTCTAATGCCATATCTAGGGTTTTCCTACTTGGTGTGTTGCTTAGGCGCTATCCTAAGTTGATAACTATATGATAAGTCTACAGCTGTAATGCACTAGTTTTGGGCAGTCTACAGGTATGACCTACGGACTTCTGGGAAGAAAACTGGTGAGTGCTGTAGAGTCAAAGGCCTAGAAGTAAATGTTCAACTTTACTAAGGCTGGTATATTGCTTGGGCCCTTAAGTGGTCCTACCATAAATCCTAATTGGATGTTCCGTTGTGCATGTGCGTTTCTGCTTACACAAGCGCGCATGTCAAGGGAAGTAAACCAAGTATCCGGGCAGATTACAACTTGTTCAGAATGAGTCTGACGCAGTCAGGTCATTTTCAGGTCAATGCCTGGAGGTCAGTCAGAATTGGTGTCAAGGGAGTCTGTAGTAGTTTTCTACAAGTCACTGTCTTCCACTATTGTAGTGGCGATAGGTATGAAGTCTATTTCATAGCTATGTTATCCACGGAGGAGCTAACCTCACGACGGAAGTACTCTTTAAGTATTGGACCAGTCATACGTGGTGTGATCATGGTTCATGACTTCTAATAATTTTACTCCTGAATGGAGGGTCCTATTTATTAGTGACATGTGTGTTAACCATTGGAAGAGTGCACTGGAGATTCCCCTCCACGTGTTGCACTCTGAGTGACTCATATGTCGCTGTTGTCAATGGTAATTTGATTGGTTAAGTCTCTAACCTTCTTACTGATTGTAGCTGGACTGACTGTTGATAGTATTGGTACTGGTACTCAAGGGGACCAGTTATCCTACCGATTTATTCTGAAATATTATCTACCGGAACACATGATTGGAGGATTTTACTAGTTGTATTGTAGTTGAACCTACGCATGGCAAAGAATGATTATTGATGCCATTAGTTTTGGAGGTGGACAAGTCCACTGGACTTCCTTTACGACCAGTGTGGTACACCTCAGTACTATCTTAGATGTCTTCTAAGATAATCCCCGTCTAGGGGCCTGTCTGCTCCTCACTGTTCTCATAGGAGAGTTTACAACTAGATTTGATTTATGCTCTGGCGGCCTCGTACGGTGTTGTCCGTAGTCTTGACCCCCCCACCGGCCTCGATGAGGCTCATCATGGGTCTGGGCTACTATTCCCCCCCTTTGTGCCTCGGGACCCCCCCCACCAGCGGGTGGTGTTGGTGTCCGATGTGCAAATGAAAAGGTCGGACCCTATGTACGAGTTGTCAGTGGCCGCGTTTTTATGAGAGTGGCTGTAACCTTTCAACCAAATCTCCTGGTGTTTGTGCTTCAAAACGCTCAGTGGCTGTCGAGGCATGTCAGTCACCACCGCGTCCGCGTGTGGCAACCTCTTCATTACCTGCGAACTGAGACGAGGATATCGGTCTGTGATATCGCAAAGTGTTTCACCAGTGGGAGTCATCGGGTCAGTTGCTGGACTGACGCCATTAGTGTCATTGTAAGGGGTGACAGTCCCCAACAAAGCGGAAGGTGTATCATCGGAAGCAGAGTATACTCTGCGCATCAATGTTTTTCTTGCTGGGACGGCCGCAGTGCTTGCGGAAGTGTCCAAAGGGAAAGAAAAGTTCATCTCAACTACCGTATTACATGACTGCAAGGAGGAGGGAAGTTGCTTATTCACAGAGACAGCTGGCTCGAAATCATGAAAAGAATGGTCAATCAGGTTGGCTGATGGAATGTGTCGAGATATCGTACTATCTCCGTGGATCGGATTTTGTACCAAGAGGTTTCTAAACGTCTTTTTCTCAAGGGGTGCTTTCGACAGATACCCCTCGTGAAGGACTGCGTTGCAGCTAGCGTTAGGGGGAGACGGTGTGGTCAGTGGAGAAGGCACTGTGGCCTGTGACCATACCTGGTTGGTTTTCCAATCCATCAATGGGAGTAACCGATCCATCAAGTCTGCTCCAAGTAGCAGGGTTACAGTTTCGAGACTGGTAACATACACAGGGTGAACGAGCGATACGTCCTGAAAGTGTAGTTTCAGCATGACTCTCAATGTGATAGGCGAGGTAGTCTGAGTGACCCCTCGAAGTTTAGTGTCGCATCGTTCCACTTTTAACCAACGTTTAGTTGGTTTCAAAGCCCTTTTGAGATCATCAAACAATGTTTGAGAGATGAGTGATATTGTCGCACCCGAATCAATTAGCGCATGACAAGCTAAGCAGTCCTCCAGGACTGTTTCCAGGTATGGCCGTTTAGATTCGTGGTTAGTGGACATATTCCCCACAAAGTGGAGTGGTCGTTCGCAACGACGTGATGTGCCATGTCTGTTCAAGATGGAAGCAGATTGACTTTTCCGATTTTGAGTGGGCTTGGCTTTAACGAAGCGTTTGACCTTTTTCTTCGCAACTTTTGTATCAGAGTCTATGGACAGAGCCCGGGGGCTTGTTTCTTGATCAAGCGGGCCCTGGATAGGGTCTTGAATGAGAGCGGGAGAAATTTGAACTTTAACGTCCATGCTATGGGTGTTAATTCCTGCGGACCTGGTGTCCGGTAATTCCCTGTCTAGTCCTTGTGACTTATCTTTTACCCTTTTCTCAAATTGTTCTCGCTTAAGTTCTTCCCGTAGTGGGACTTCTGGAGAACATTGGTCTACGTTTTGATCGTCCTTCAACCCTTTGTTACCCTTGTGCTCTGACACTTTTGGTGGGTTGGGTGCAGGAACGTAGCGAACGGGTCGATTGTAGCGGTAGTCATGTTGATGGCTACGTATTTTACAGTTATTTCGACCGCGGAGGTTATTGGAATCAGGGTTTCGTGGTAGAAACTGTTGTTGTGCGTCATCTCTCGACGCTCCAATACCTGATAATGCACCCTCTAACTGGAGTGAGTGCTCCTGGTTAAACTTCAAAACTGAGTGGTCAGGGCTCTTAGCGTTGTGAACTTTTGATGCCTCAAAAGCTGTGCTTGCAAGCTCTCTGAGTTGTAAGATAGGCAAGCCAACGTGGGCTGCAGGGCCCAAGTAGGTAATGAAGGTGGGATACATGTTCGACAGAAACATTTGTTTGAATGGTAACAGCTCTTCCATTCCTGTTTCTGTGAGTAGGCCAAAGTAAGCTGAACGAAGCCTATGATAGAAAGCTTGTGGGTGTTCGTTCCGAGCTTGTTTGACGGTGTTAGCCCGTGAGCTATCGTGTTTGCGAGTCGCAGAACCACTGAATTCTAATTTCAAAGCTGTGGCAAGTTTAGCATAGTCATTTAGCACGTGTTGCTGTTGTAGACGAATGAACCTCGTCACGTGTCTATTCGACGTTCGCTTCAACAGGTAAACCCTGTCAGAACCCGTAGCGTTCGGGTAGCCACCCAACGCGTCCTCTATGTCAGCTAGGAACGTCTCAGTATCGTTAGGCTGACCTGGAACGGGGTCAAAGGTGTGGAAATTCTTGACGAGTTTGTCAAGGTATTCCGCGCCAAGCGGGCGGAGAGGGTTGGCTTCATCCTGTGGAGAGATTGGGGCCGAAAGGCCAAGAGAAGAAGCCAAGCCTTGTTGTTGTTGGCCAAGAGGCGCCATATTACTCAGTGCCGAAGGGCCAAGAGGAGAAGACTGAGGGACACATGAGGGAGGCAAGGTCTGAAACCTATTGTCTTCACTCCTGTGAGTACAGGGCTCCGGTTGCTTGGATGGGTAGTCGCGCTGTAGAGCGTGACCATTCTGGATTTCCTCCAGATGGTACCTAAGGGTGGAATTCTGCTGCATTGCAGAGTCCACTTGAGCGCTTAGAGTACTGATTTTGGACATGTGAGTATCACACCTGCTCCTTTTGGTCTCAAACTTATCTGTCATGGTTTGCAGATAGAGGTCTTGAGTACGGAGCGAGAGATTCAGTGATGAGATTTCCTCTGCTTGCTTAGAAATCAATATTTCCAACCTCATCACCTGAGTTCTCTCATCATTCATTTGGTCAGCGACTTCAATAAGTTCTGCTGATTTATCATCCAACTTTGTCATTGTGTTCATTAACTGATCGTCTTTGGTCTGCAGCGCTTTGAGGAGCACCGTGTTATTTTGAGTAACATTCAACAAAACAGCATGCATGTTGTCAAGTTGAGCGCTCCTGTTTGTAGATAACTCTTCAGATTTATCTAGTTTGGCATGGACATCATCGTATTTAGTTTTGGCTAAATCGAGTTGTTCCTCTAGAAAACGATTTTGTTGAAGAGCTTGTGCTTGTTCATCGTCATACGTTTTTGCAATTACATTTAATAGTTCAGTTTTCGAACGCAGTTCCATAGCTAGCAGAATTTTTCCCTTTTCTGCATTTGTCATTGGTTTCCCGGTTCTCTCCACCTGTCCCTTTATGTCTACCGTTACCTGCTCGTGCTTCAGCTGTGCACTGCAGTATTGGACAGATGGCAATCTCGGATGGCAAGACATCAGAGCTAGACTGGAGAGAACCTTTATGAGGCCTGCGCCCGATGGTTGATTTTGGAAAACATTGTTGTCTGCTTTTCCACTAATGGCATAATTAGGGTTGTTATCGCTGCTGAGGTCAGAGATCAATCCATTTACGGGTGGAGGTTCACTAATTAGCGGGCGAGTGGGGACCACCCCCTCTGATAGCCTGCACATTATTAGAACATTTGAAAGGAAAAAATGTTTTTCCTAATTTTCCAAAATTTTGGAATGTGGAAAACTGCAAAGACGATTTTAATCTATTTATAGACGTTAATGAACCATCAGTACTGTACAGTACTGTGGAAGTTGGACGTGAATGAATTTGCCAAAGCAAATTGAATTAATCAATGCCAATGATTAGTCCTACCTGGGTAGGCTATCTGGGTATTAAACTTGAATTACCTGAGAGGTTGCTTCATCCCGGTTAATATGCAAAGTTTAAGTTGTCTCATTTAATTGGAAGAACCTAGAAAGGTATGTTCGACAATTTAACTAAATAAATTGAATGAGACGATAATCCATACAATCTCCATTGATTGGATATCATAGGTGTAAACCGTAGTTCAAATGTTGGGACCCTTCACCACTAGGGTACGCTCCTCCCTGGGGCTGAGCGTCCGTAAGGGTTTTACTGACTGTGCCTTGCTAAAGCAGATTTTACTGATTAATCTATTTATGATATATCAAACCTGTATAGGCTATCTGGGAATTAACTTTCAATTAACCTGAGAGCATTGCTTCATCTAAGTTAAGTTTGGAAAAAGTTAATCATGTCTCATTGTAGACGCCCAATCAATTTTGGATATTATTTGAAAGATCCACTTGAAAAGGTAAATCTGGCAATTTCACTTGTTAGTTAAATTGAATGAGACGTCATATCCAGTCAATTGTGATTGTCTGGATATGTTACCGTGCTCCACGTTTGAATTTCCCCTAGAGATGTACTGGCAATTCTTCACCACCAGGGTGCAGAATGCTGAAATTAAACGGAAGTACAAAGGTCGGACTTCCGTCGCGCAAGCGGAGAAATTTTAAACGTGTTACGGTGGAGGGTAAAATGTTCCCTCTCTGTTAGCTTACCCGTAATGCTAAGCTATTGCTACTTGGTTCAGGAGTATCCTTCCAAGCACCCAAATAGGATCCTTTCACTTATGGAAAGGGTGGGTTTTCTAGTGACGTCTCACCTTAACCCCATTCAGCATATTCTGCTGGCGTTTATGTTGACCGGAGCGACACGGTACTTAACTACAAATACGCATACGGTCTGCCCACACTGTCTTAGTGCGGTAGGCAAATTATTCGGCTCGGTTTACCGGACAGTTAACTTCTAATTTCTAACCTTACTCTAGAAGTTAATATTGACCGACAGAAATAGTACCGTTTGGCCTAACGGACGAAATCTGGAATTTAATCCTCACTGCTATCGACATAAGACCGGAGCTACTCTAAATAGCTTCTCTCAATGGAAAATGCACAATCACTTTGTTTACATAGCAGGCTGTTTGTACAATTCTGTTTGCACAATTAATATATAGAATTTCACAGCAAAGTCCAATTCTATCTTAGATTCCTCGCACAGGAGCTCCAATATGTCGTGTCTTTGGGTTACCATTAAACGGAAGATATGTTTATCAATTAGCTCCCTGTAATTATTATCATGCGATTAAACTGATTAATCGTTTAATTGTAATTAACTAGGAGATCGGGGCACCAAGGAGAATATTCAGATTACAAAGCTATAATTCTCCTAATATAACTTTCCTGTACTATAATATTATATTCTATTATAGTATAGGCCGATTATCTTCTAGTTTCAATGGTGTATTTTACCTCTAGTCCAGTCTCATTCCAAACGTCGTAAATTGTTGTATTTGCACGAACCCAGTCTTTACTAAAATCATCCATACATCAATTGTCTTAAAATCATTTATTTACTACACTAAGTAATTAACAAAAAAACATACAAACAGCAACTATCGTCACAGAGGATTGGTAGAGGAATGTGCCCTTGTGGGCTAAACAGGCAGGTCGGTCTGTTGAACAATGGATCATAAAAGGTCAGCTGTGACACACAGAGTTCATTAATATTAACAATTGACAACTGTAGGCTCACTCATTCGGGAACAATTGCAATCAATATATATTTACGCTCAGTGTGTCGTTCTGATTCTTGTTGGAGAGTAGTTCTGATGGAGAGTCTCTCTCTCGGTTAGAATGGATCTTTCAAAGCGACATTCATTAATGTCGTCATCGAATGGTTGTTTCGTTGGTCTTCGCATTCAATGATATAATTTACTTAGCTGCAGACTAATAATTAATATCAAAGACTTGTTCTTATTCTGTCAGTATCAATAGTCTAAAAGTTAACCACGTGGTATGGTTCACTTTCAGTAGAGGAATTGGAAGGTAAAACCTAGTAGGCCTGGTCTGAAGAAATGTGAATCAGGGGGTGTTTTATAGTGCCCATAGAACAGCTTGTCAAATGACGCCTGGTCCTGTATGGGTCCCTGGGGGCGTGCCTATGACTGAGTTAGATTTGGTTACAGAAATACCATTCTATCACATTACATCAGTACATAGCATCTCAATGTCTTACAAAAGCTTTATCCTTATTAATACATTCTATACAACCATTATGATGCTATTATATAAACAGTTTTATGCTAATATGGCTATATTGTCTCTTCTGAGTATCACACAATTGTACCAAGCGGATCAGTTCGTAGCTGGATTCTTCACCAATCTTCCATACCTTCTCCAGAACACAAAATGTCGCTTGGCTCTCCAATTCTATGAGTTGGAAGAATTTCCTGTGTCTCTCTATGGGCCATGTGGCCAGAGACTCTCCTGGAATTTTAGAGTTTTTACGACCCTTTACACACAGGGTGGATTGGGTGCAAAAGGGAGGGGTCAACTGTCCTCCCTGTACCAAAAGAGGCCAACGTCATGACACTGTGGTATAATCTGTTTTAATTTTACTCCTGAATCACTATGATAAATATCATAGTTTTTCTTGAGTGTGTTTTTAACAGAGCTGATATTTACTTTGAAGTGCAATAGGCATACAGGTGAAATCAGTCATACATACAGACATGGTGGCATAGCAGGAAGATTGTAACCCTGTGAATCAAGAGGATGTGAGTTCAAATCCCAAGTGAGGACATGTTAATCAATAATGACAGTATGAGTAAACATATGAAATGTAAAACATGTAAGTTGTAACTACAGTATGCTAAAAGATGTGTGTGTATACCAGAAGTCCTCACAAAAATAGTACACCAACAAGTGTAAACCTCCAGGAGACCATGAAGCAATGTCCTTGGGACAAACTGTGTCAATGTGTGCTTGTGAGTGTCTATGTATGAGTATTCCTGTATGATGTCCATGAGTTTGTTTGTGTTGTAATTGGCAGTGGGGTGTGGTACAGTGCCTTCAGAAAGTATTCACACCCCTTGACTTTTTCCACATTTTGTTGTGTTACAGCCTGCATTTAAAATGGATTACACTGAGATTGTTTTGTCACTGGCCTACATACAATACCCCATAATGTTGAAGTGGGAATATGTTTTTCAATTATTTTTAAACAAATTAATCAAAGAGGAAAATCTGAAATGTATTGAGTCAATAAGTATTCAACCCTTTTGTTATGGCAAGCCTAAATAAGTTCAGGAGTAAAAATGTGCTTAACAAGTCACATAATAAGTTGCATGGACTCACTCTGTGCAATGATAGTGTTTAACTTGATTTTTGAATGACTACCTTATGTCTGTACCCCAAACATACAATTATCTGTAAGGTCCCTCAGTTGAGCAGTGCATTTCAGACACAGATTCAACCACACAGACCAGGAAGGTTTTCCAATGCCTAGCAAAGAATGGCATCTATTCAATCAAATGTGTTTATAAAGCCCTTTTTACATCAGCCGATGGAACAAAGTTCTGTAAAGAAACCCAGCCTAAAACCCCAAACAGCAAGCAATGCAGATGTATTGGTAGATGGATAATAAAAAGCAGACTTTGAATATCCCTTTGAGCATGGTGAAGTTATTCATTACACTTTGGATGGTGTATCAATACACCGAGTCACTACAAATATACAGGTCTTCCTAACTCAGTTGCCAGAGAGGAAGGAAACCACTCAGGGATTTCACCATGAGGCGAATGGTGACTTTGAAATAGTTACAGAGTTGAATGGCTGTGATAGGAGAAAACTGAGGATGTGTCAACAACATTGTTGTAACGTGCATCGTATAGAGGGGACCAAGGCGTGTTGAGTGCTTATGATTATTCTTTAAATGAAAACTAAACACTTTTACAAAGAAACAAAATGACAGCAAACAGTTCCGTCAGGCAGCAGACAACAAAACAGAAAACATCTACCCACAAAACACAATAGAAAAAACCCCAACTTAAATATGATCTCCAATTAGAGACAACGCGAACCAGCTGCCTCTAATTGGAGATCATCCCAAAACTCCAACATAGAAATAGAAAAACAAGAACTAAACATAGAAACAAAAACATAGAATGCCCACCCATATCACACCCTGACCTAACTAAACAGAGAAAAAACAGCTCTCTTAGGTCAGAGCGTGACAATTGTAGTTGTTGACTCCACAATACTAACCTAATTGACATTGTGAAAAGAAGGAAGCCTGTATCAAGGCACAAGGCGAGACCCAAATGCAGACACAGCAGGCAGATGGTTGGGGTCTTACGATGTTTATTAATCCAAAGGGGTAGGCAAGAGAATGGTTGTGGACAGGCAAAAAGGTCAAAACCAGATCAGAGTCCAGGAGGTGCAGAGTGGCAGGCAAGCTCGTGGTCAAGGCAGGCAGAATGGTCAGGCAGGCGGGTGCAAAATCCAGAAACAGTCAAGGGTCAAAACCGGGAGGACAAGAAAAAGGATAATGCATAAAGCAGGAGAACAGGAAACTGCTGGTTGACTTGAAAAATACAAGACAAACTGGCACAGAGAGACAGCAAACACAGGGATAAATACACTGGGGAAAACAAGCGACACCTGGAGCGGGTGGATACAATAACGAGGACAGGTGAAACAGATCAGGGTGTGACAGCCTGTACAGAATAAAAATATTAGGCACTAAAGTAATACTGCAAAAAAGTTGGCAAAGCAATTAACATTTTGTCCTGAATACAAAGTGTTTGTGGCAAATCCAATACAACACATTACTGAGAACCACTCTCCATATTTTCAAGCATAGTGATAGCTGCACAATTTAATGGGTATGCTTGTAATCATTATGCTGGGGAGTTATTCAGGATATAATGGAATGGAGCTAAGCGCAGGCAAAATCCTAGAGGAAAACCTGGTTCATTCTGATTTCCACCAGACGCTGGGAGATTAATTCACCGTTCAGCAGGACTTTAATCTAAAACCAAATCTACACATGAGTTTCTTACAAAGAAGACAGTGAATGTTCCTTAGTGGCCAAGTTACAGTTTTGACTTAAATCTACTTGAAAATCTATGGCAAGATCTGAAAATGGTTGTTTAGCAATGACCAACAACCAATCTGATAGAGCTTGAAGAATTTTGAAAAAAATTATGGGCAAATGTTGCACAATCCAGGTGTGGAAAGCTCTTGGAGAATTACCCAGAAAAACGCACAGCTGTAATCGCTGCCAATGGTGCTTCTACAAAGTAGTGACTCAGGGGTGTGAATACTTATGTAAATGACATATTTCTGTATTTCATTTTCAATACATTTGATAAAATTTCTCATAACATGTTTTTCTTTGTTATTATGGGGTATTGTGTGTAGATGGGTGAGAAAAAACATATATTTAATAAATTTAGAATTCAGGCTGTAGCACAACAAAATGTGGAATAAGTCAAGGGGCATGAATACATTCTGAAGGCACTGTATGTGCATCAAATTGAGCAAAGTAGTATATAAAAGCATTGATTTTGATATGTTATTACATGATTGGTTGAAATTATTACATTATTCATACAAACAGTTGTTACTCACCACTTGTTAATGTAATAATTTATTACATTTAGCGTAAAAAGTTATTACATTTACAGGTCAACTTTTTATTACGTTTACCAGCAAGTTAAACGTTTATAATTTTTTTTTTTTTTTTACAAATAGAAAAGTTATTACATATACTGTTGTTACAGGCTCTATGTGCGATGGAAGGAGATATCAGTCATTCAGTCTCTCCAGATGATTCCTCTGGACCGTCTCTGCTCTGACCTTCTAGTCTCTGACTACAGCAGTGGGTACCAACCGGTTGATTGCGATCCACTGGTCGATCTTCAAGGCATTCCAAGTCAATCACCAACATTTCTGTAGAAAATCCAATGATAAAGCCTCGGAGTCCTTTTTTTTGTTGCGCTGTTGAATGTAGGTGCACTTGATTCAGAAGCCCTGCGCAGCGGGTTGGCAAAGTGTTCCCATTTTGAACCATTTAATTTGTCCGGTGGACGGAGAGATCTTTGGCTAAATTGAGTTTGCCCACTGCACTGGCCAATTCGATAGCTAAAATCAAGGTGCCTACAGCTTCCACGACCCCCGGCAACAGCGAAGTTTGATACAAGCATACATGAGATGTCATAACTTTTAAGACTATGATCAGAGAGAGACTGTCAAAGAATACAGCGAAGAGCAGCTGTTTTTATGAGAGTTCATGTCTAAGTTTTTATTCAGCACTGTCAACACTATTTTTATTCAACACTATTACAAACATAAAACACACTTCTCTCTACTTCCATTTGGCTGCAGCTGAAATGAATGAGTAGCCAAGTGTATTGATAGCACTGCCTGTGTCTTATTATTATTAGCAGCTAGTCGTGTCTATTTTAATATTAAGGCATTTTTCACATTCTCTAGTCATAGGAACAACATGAATTTGTGCATGAGGCAGATGCGGTGCGACTTGAGTGTCTCCATCAGGTGGAAGACGGTGTCCCCTCTCTCTGGACAGTCTCACCGGAGGAAAGGAAGAAGAGAGCAGGGACCGTGAGAGGCGGACCCTCTGCTGCTCTCTCTCTCCCTCCCTCCGTTAAGACTAATGCCGTGTTCAAAACAACTGGGAACACGGAAATCTCTGACGTCAATGGGTTCAAGACATCTAGGAACTCGAAAAAAAAAACTAGATATCAGGAATCAAGGTAAGACCCAGATGCAGACTGTCGAAGTAACAATGGAAACAGGAGACAAAGGGTTGTGAGACATAGGTTTGACTCTGGACACATGAAAGGTGGGATGTATACGAAGGGTACGGGGCAACAGAAGACGAACAGCAGAGGTGCTAATAATCTTGGAGATGAGAAATGGGCCGATAAACCGGGGGAAGAGTTTGCGGGATTCCACCCAGAGGGGCAGATCTCGGGTGGATAGCCATACCTTCTGCCCAAGATGATACCGGGGAGCCGGGGTCCAATGGCGATCCGCTTGTTGTCGATACCTGGAGGTGGTCTTGAGGAGGGCCGACCGGGCTCTCCTCCAGGTACGACGACAGCGGTGGACAAACATCTGGACAGAAGGTACGCTGACCTCTTCCTCCTACTCGGGGAAGAGCAGGGGCTGATACCCCGGGGAACACTCAAACGGAGATAGGCCCATGGCAAAGCAGGGAAGGGTGTTGCGGGCGTATTCGACCCACACCAGCTGCTGGCTCCAGGAGGTGGGGTTGGCAGAGGCCAGGCAGCACAGAGTAGTCTCAAAATCCTGGTTGGCTAGCTCCGACTGGCCATTGGACTGGGGGTGGAACCCAGAGGACAGGCTGGTCGATGACCCAATGAGGGATCAGAATGCCTTCCAGAACCGGGACAAGAACTGAGGCCCCCGGTCGGAGACCATGTGCATGGGCAGTCCATGGATAGGGAAGACATGCTGCACCATGAGCTGGGCCATCTCCATGGCCGAGGGTAGTTTGGGGAGAGGAATGAAGTGAGCCGCCTTGGAAAACCGGTCGACCACAGTCAGGATGGCAGTGTTACCATCAGAGGGGGGAGACCCGTGACGAAATCCAGGGATATGTAGGACCAGGGACGGTGCAGGACAGGCAGTGGTTGCAGAAGACCAGCCGGAGCTTGCCGAGGAGACTTATTCTGAGCACAGACCGTGCAGGCGGAGACAAACGCGGCGACATCCGGAACCATTGTAGTCCACCAAAAGCATTGTCGCACGAAGGCCAGGGTTCGACGGGAGCCGGGTGGCAGGCAAGCCTGGAGGAATGGGCCCACTCCAGGACCGCGGATCGGACAGTGTCAGGCACAAACATCCGATTATTACCCGGTAGTCGATGCACGGGCGCAGGTGTCTTGTCCTTCTTCTCCACAAAGAAGAACCCTGTGCCGGTGGGGGGAGAAGAAGAATGGACAGTCGGACAGGCAGGCTCAGAGACAGGACAGGCAAGGGTCAAAACCAGGGGGCGAGCAAAAGAGAGACTGGGAAAATGCAAGAGCTGAGAAAAACGCTGGTTGACTTGACAAACAAGACGAACTGGCAATGGACAAACAGCGATCACAAGTATAAATACACAGGGGATAATGGGGAAGATGGGCGACACCTGGAGGAGTGTGGAGACAATCACAAGGTCATGTGAAACAGATCAGGGTGTGACACTAGATCCCACTGGGAAAAATAGGTCATGCAACTCAGAATTTCAAGTCAGAAACTCTGGCATCTTTCTGGAGCTCTGAACTATTGACCTGATGATCACTGGGGACCTCGTTTTGTTCCCGAGTTCCCAGTTGTCTTGAAAGCACCATGACCATCAGATGCAGGTACCATCAGTCCAATAAAATAAAAAAGCAAATTATTTGCAAATTATTTAAATTTATGTTCAGCTGTGTCTCGCAAGTGCTACACCAACTGATCTATTTTGTTATCAAAGCTTGAGTTTTGAAAAATAATAAGGTCTGAGAAGAACAATATTTGCAGGCCAGGCATATAACCAATATGCTGTGATAATGTACTGCACAATCGTCTTTCCTACAGAACTGTTTTAATTAGATTAATGTAAATTAATGTAAGTAATGTTTAAAAAAAATCTGAGCGGTAGATCTCGGCTTGCTTTTTAACTGCGAAAGTGATCTTGACTCAGAAAAGGTTGATGACCACTGGTGAAGATTTTGAAGCATTGGACTGGGTTGTGTTCAGAAGGCAAGAAGCTGGAGAACATGTTATCAAATGGAGGAGCTAGTTCTTGTCCAATGAGAACATACATTTGTTCTGAACTTCTGCTCTCTCTCTCTCTCTCTCTCTCTCTCTCTCTCTCTCTCTCTCTCTCTCTCTCTCTCTCTCTCTCTCTCTCTCTCTCTCTCTCTCTCTCTCTCTCTCTCTCTCTCTCTCTCTCTCTCTCTCTCTCTCTCTCTCCTCTCTCTCTCTCTCTCTCTCTCTCTCGCGACACTTGTTCTGAACTCCCAACCCCCCCATCAGGGAACAGTGGTTTGGTGTTCTATCCCGGCTACACGCCATCCCTCTCAGTCACACATTCCTCTTCACACACATACTCCTCTTTCAGCTTGGTCAGTGTGATAATGTGCATGATTAATAGTTTCAATGGCTAGACTGTTGAGCTTGTGACACTTGTTCTCTCTGGCTCAGTTCAGTAGGGACTGTTGAGACTGTGGCCCGTCTGACTGAGCTCTGATCTGGTCTCATACTGCTGATGAGTCCACACACATCCCCATGAATTAGCCTCCTAAAGCACTCTGTAAATTGGGAACTGAGTGGGAGACAGAGAGCTGTGTGTGTGTGTGTGTGTGTGTGTGTGTGTGTGTGTGTGTGTGTGTGTGTGTGTGTGTGTGTGTGTGTGTGTGTGTGTGTGTGTGTGTGTGTGTGTGTGTCCACAACCACACATATGAAATGTGTTTGAGACGTGTCAAGTGAAGAGTCATGCATGTGCTTTTTTTGATGTCACTATACATTTTATGTGTGTGTGATCTGCTTCACGTGCATGTATTCCATCCAGAAAATCTAAATTTGTTCTGTGAAAGTTCCAACAACATTAGTTAGGTCGCTACAAATGTTCTCATAGCACAAAAACTGTCCAGTCGTGCTGATCTTTGTATAAAACGTTTGCCTGATGTTGCAAGAACTTCGTAGAACACATTTAATCTGTTCTTTAAAAGTTACCAGAATGTTTTGTTAGGTTGGGGGAACAGTCTGGTGGGAACATTGTGGGGACATCACAAAATATATGCTCCCAAAACACAAAAACTGTCCACTTGTGCGGACGATTCTACAACATTTCTTTTAGGGTGCAAAAAACATTCACCTGATGTTACAAGAACATACGGCAGAACACATTTCTTCATTTCTTTAAAGGCTCCCAGAATTATTTCTTATATTATGGGAACAGTCTGGTGGGAACATTGTGGGGACATCACAAAAGATATGTTCCTAAAACATGTAAACTGTCCAGTTGTGCAGATGATTCTACAATGTTTTAGGGTGCAAAAAACATTAACCTGATGTTACAAGAACGTCCGGGATCTGGCTGGGCCACTCAAGGATATTAAGAGACTTGTCCCAAAGCTACTTCTGCGTTGTCTTGGCTGTGTGCCTGGGGTCGTTGTGCTGTTGGAAGGTGAACCTTCGCCCAAGTCTGAGGTCCTGAGTGCTCTGGAGCAGGTTTCCATCAAGGATCTCTCTGTACTTTGATCTATTCATCTTTCCCTCAATCCTGACTAGTCTCCCAGTCCCTGCCTAAGAAAAATATCCCCACCCTATGATTCTGTTACCACCATGCTTCACCGTAGGGATGGTGCCAAATTTCCTCCAGACATGACGCTTGGCATTCAGACCAAAGAGTTCAATCTTGGTTTAATCAGACCAGAGAATCTTGTTTCTCATGGTCTAAGAGTCCTTTAGGGGCCTTTTGACAAACTCCAAGTGGGGTGTCATGTGCCTTTTACTGAGGAGTCTACCATAAAGGCCTGATTGGTGGAGTTCTGCAGAGATGGTTGTCCTTCTGGAAGGTTTCCCCAACTCGACTGAGGAACTCTGGAGCTCTGTCAGAGTGACCATCGGGTTCTTGGACACCTCCCTGACCAAGGCACTTCTCCCAGATTGCTCAGTTTGGCTGGGCGGCCAGTTCTAGGAAAACTTCTTCCATTTAAGAATGATGGAAGCCACTATGTTCTTGGAGACCTTCAATGCTGCAGACATTTTTTGGTACCCTTTCCCAGATCTGTGCCTCATCTCTGAGCTCTACGGACAATTCTTTCGACCTCATAGCTTGATTTTTGCTCTGACATGCACTGTCAACTGTGGGACATTATATAGGCAGGTGTGTCCCTTTGATCAATGGAAACAGGATGCACCTGAGCTCAGTTTTGAGTCTCATAGCAAAGGGTCTGAATACTGATGTAAATAAGGTATTCCTGTTTTTATTTGTAATACTTTGCAAAAGAAATGTAAAACCTGTTTTCGCTTTTTCATTGTGGGGTATTGTGTATATATTTTTGTATTTAATAATTTTTAGAATAAGGCTGTAATGTAACAAATTTTTATGCAAAAAGTAAAGGAGTTCGAATACTTCCCAAAAGCATTGTAGGTTCCCAAAACACAAACTGTCCAGTTGCGCTGATATTCAGACAATGTTTGTGTCAGGGTGCACAAAACATTCCTTTCATGTTGCAATAATGTTGACAGAAGAGCCTTTCTGAGTTCTTTAAAAGTTACCAGAACATTTAATTTAGTTTAGGAAACAGTGTGGTTACATTACAGGATAGGTTCCTAAAACACAAAATATAATCAGTTGTGATGACATTCATGCAATGTTTAAGTTTGGTTGCATAGGACATTTCTATAATGTTTTAAGAAACTTAACAGAACACCTGGTCTGTTCTTTAAATTTAATTAAGTTATGTGTGATGTCTTCCCTGTGGCTCAGTTGGTAGAGCATGGTGTGTGCAACGCCAGGGTTGTGGGTTCGATTCCCACGGGGGGCCAGTACAAAAAAACAAATGTGTGAAATGTATGCATTCACTACTGTAAGTCGCTCTGGATAAGAGCGTCTGCTAAATGACTAAAATGTAAATGTCTTGGATGTTGCAAGAAAATTCTTGTTGATTTTCACAGAGAACATTCCCACAATGTTCCACCATTCCCAAGTAAGTCTGTTTATATGACAATCATAGCGTATTTGTTTTAGGTTTCACATAATATTGCGTTTATGTTCACACAATATACATTTTACTTTGTCTTAGAGGTCCTTGAAACATTTAAAAAGTTTGACATACTATTGCCATAACATTGTCATGTAATTCCTTAAAACACAGAACAACAGATCCCAATTATGTTTTTCTCCAGATTTAATGCAAATTCACATTTCAGAAATGTATTGTAGGTGATATAGCAACATAGCATTTTAATTTCATTCATAGTACATTTTACCAGCATTTACTCATTCAAACACAACTAAATTTTGTTTTCTTCATATGTTGACAATTTGCACACATGGGGTTAGAACCTGCAATATTTACTTTTTAAGCCAAGTCTTTTACCATCTGCGCTGCCAGAGAAGCTCTCATATGTCTTATTTTTTTCCATATATAGCGATGGAAGTATGTTCTTTTGAATTTGCACAGAACCAATTTGGGTTACTGAGAAAACATTACTGGTACATTGTGTTATTACATTACCTGGAAACCTAATGAGAACTTTTAGGGAATGATCTGTGGTGGTTGCTACAGATGTTGTGCACGTCATTTTAGTGAATGTTAGAACTTTCCAAGGATATTTCATTTAAAACAAAAAAAGATCAAACCCTATCGATAAATGTATGGGAATCTTAGCTAATGTTCTGGGGATGTTCCCAGTTTGCTGGGTAATGTGTGTGTACAGACTGGCTGGCTGGAGCGGTGTGGGAGTCCGGGGACTGTCAGGGCAGCAGATACAAGCCGAGCAGCAGAGGTGCAAATTAAAAGTCAGTGAAGCGCTATAGGGGAACACGATGCAGACTGCTAATGCTGGGGCCCTGCACAGCTAGCCTGCTATCACATTGATAATGTTAGGGCAGCGTTAGCCAACTACTACATTGGTAATATCAGGGCAGTGCGAGGCAGCTAACACTGAGTCATGGCAGGACAGAGCACTGGGGGGTAACAAGGAGAAGAACATGAGTTTGGGGAAAAGAGGGAGAGAGAAGAAGAAGAGACTGAGAAAGAGCAAGACATAGGACTATAAGGATATACATTATATATATATATATATATACAGTACCGGTCAAAAGGCTGTGTAAGGGCTATTTGACTAAGAAAGAGTGTGATGGAGTGCTGCATCAGATGACCTGGCCTACACAATCACCCGACCTCAACCCAATTGAGATGGTTAGGGATGAGTTGGACCGAGTGAAGGAAAAGCAGCCAACAAGTGCTCAGCATATGTAGGAACTCCTTCTTGACTGTTGGAACAGCATTTCAGGTGCAGCTGGTTGAGAGAATGCCAAGGATGTGCAAAGCTGTCATCAAGGCAAAGGGTGGCTACTTTGAAGAATCTAAAATCTTAAATATATTTAGATTTGTTTAGCATTTTTTGGGGGTTATTTCATAGTTTTGATGTCTTCACTATTATTCTACAATGTAGAAAATAGTAAAAAATAAAGAAAAACCCTTGAATGAGTAGGTGTGTCCAAACTTTTGACTGGTACAGTATATGTACACTATGGTTCGAAAGCTGGGATCACTTTAGAAATGTCCTTGTTTTTTAACCTCTATGGGCTAGGTGGGACGCTTGCCTACTCAACAGCCAGTCTAATCCCGTGGCGCGTTATTCAAATTCCTCAAAAATGCAAAAACTTCAATTTTTCAAACATATTACTATTTTACACCATTTTAAAGATAAGACTCTCGTTAATCTAACCACACTGTCCGATTTCAAAAAGGCTTTACAACGAAAGCAAAACATTAGATTATGTCAGCAGAGTACCCAGCCAGAAATAATCAGACACCCATTTTTCAAGCTAGCATATAATGTCACATAAACCCAAACCACAGCTAAATGTAGCACTAACCTTTGATGATCTTCATCAGATGACAACCCTAGGACATTATGTTATACAATACATGCATGTTTTGTTCAATGAAGTTCATATTTATATCAAAAACCAGCTTTTTACATTAGCATGTGACTAGCATGTGACTAGCATTCCCACCGAACACTGCCGGTGAATTTACTAAATTACTCACGATAAACGTCTCCAAAAAGCATAACAATTATTTTAAAGAAAAGCAAAAACAATTGTCCATTAAAATAACATCAAATTGATCAGAAATAGAGTGTAGACATTGTTAATGTTGTAAATTACTATTGTAGCTGGAAACGGCAGATTTTTATATGGAATATCTACATAGCCATACAGAGGCCCGTTATCAGCATCCATCACTCCTGTGTTCCAATGGCACGTTGTGTTAGCTAATCCAAGTTTATCATTATAATAGGCTAATTGATCATTAGAAAACCCTTTTGCAATTAGGTTAGCACCGCTGAAAACTTTTTTCTGTTTAAAGAAGCAATAAAATTGGCCTTTTTTTAGACTAGTTGAGTATCTGGAGCATCAGCATTTGTGGGTTCGATTACAGGCTTAAAATGGCCAGAAACAAAGCACTTTCTTCTGAAACTTGTCAGTCTATTCTTGTTCTGAGAAAGGAAGGCTATTCCATGCGAGAAATTGCCAAGAAACTGAAGATCTCGTACAGCGCTGTGTACTACTCCCTTCACAGAACAGCGCAAACTGGCTCTAACCAGAATAGAAAGAGGAGTGGGAGGCCCCGGTGCACAACTGAAAAAGAGGACAAGTACATTAGAGTGTCTAGTTTGAGAAACAGATGCCTCACAAGTCCTCAACTGGCAGCTTAATTAAATAGTACCTGCAAAACACCAGTCTCAACGTCAACATTGAAGAGGTAATTCCGGGATGCTGGCCTTCTGTTTCTGTAATGTATTTACATTTATGTCATTTAGCAGACGCTCTTATCCAGAGCGACTTACAAATTGGTGCATTCACCTTATGATATCCAGTGGAACAACCACTTTTCAATAGTACATCTATATGTTTTTTGGGGGGGAGGGTAGAGCGAGAGAGAGAGAGAAGAGAGAGAGAGAGAGAGAGAGAGAGAGAGAGAGAGAGAGAGAGAGAGAGAGAGAGAGAGACAGAGAGAGAGACTCAAGGAGGACCTTTTTACTGTGACCTTTATGGATATATAGTTATGTTGGTACAGTCAGTGTCGTCTCATAACCTTAATGCTCTAATCACGGTCTTGCCCAGGACTGGCTGAGCTGGAATCATTTATAAAAATAAATCATGTAAATATAGCCACCCACACTGCACTGAGGGAGCCAGGCAGGCAGCAGACCACATCCACACAGGCAGCATGCTGCATTCACACACAGTAAGTGGAAACTGCCCATTAGATGTTGATCCAAGGTCAGTTTTGTGTTCCCCCCACCCCTAATGTTAAGGTTAACATTGTGTGAGGTAGGACTGGGCGATAAATCAATGTCAATAATTATCGAGGTAATTACTTCCCTCAATAACAATATTAAAACATTTAGATACATTTTCGATAATGTCGATATAGAATAATTAGGTACAGCAGTCCATTTCACCTCTGTGACGCAGCAGGTACGTGCGGAGAAGTGACAATATGCACGTGGAGAGGTATACGCCCACTAAAAACCACTTAGCACCTTGAGTGATGGAGTAGCCACTGTTAACCACAAAAAATTGTGATTTAGGTGAAAACAGTGGCAGTGATAGCCATGGAGAAGGAGCAGCTTCCAACGAAGAAAGGATTGATGAAAAGGGTTCAACTGTTTCAGTTATTTGGAAGTGGTTGGCTTTTTGAAGTCCGACAAAGAGCAGAGCAATGTTCGGTGCAAATTGTGCCATAGACAGGTGGCTACCACGTCTGGTAATACGACAAACCTGTTTCACCATCTGAAGCAAAATCACTCTTTGGAACATGCAGAAAGTTTGAGTTTGCGCCGTGGTATTGATAAACGCCCCTCAAGCACCAGCCAATCTAGGAATGTTCACCCGAAGCAGTCAACACTGACAGCGTTTATGCCCTACGAGCAAACATCAAAAAAACACAATGACATCACAAATGCTATTATGCATTGCATTGCAAAGGACATGCTACCAATTAGCACAGTCGAAAAGGAAGGTTTCAAGAGGCTTATCAATTTAATTGACCCCAGGTACGTGCTCCCTGGCCGCAAACATTTCTCTCACACCGCACTGCCTAAACTCTACGCTGAGTGTAGGGAAAAAGTTGAGAAACAGCTCAAGACAGATTTGACATATTTTGCTACTACTACCGATCTGTGGTCTGGCCACACGTCAGAGCCTTATATTAGCCTCACGATCCACTATATTGACAAAGAGTGGAATCTTTGAAATAAATGCCTTCAAACATCATACTTTTCTGACGACCGCATGGGTGAAGCTATAGCAGAGGGGCTCATTGACGCTCTCGCCTCCTGGGGACTCAGTCAAGACAGACAGGTCTGCATTACAACGGATAGTGGGGCGAACGTGGTGAAGGCTGATCAAATCAACAAATGGACCCGACTGCAATGTTTTGGACATCGTTTGCACTTGGCCATTGGTAAGTAACCTTGTCAATTGTGTATATTGAAGTAATTGGTTAGATGAAACTAAATGTGATTTTTTTCATCAGCTGATTAAGTTAACTATTACATTCAGACTTAACTAAAGGGATTATTGTGATTTTAACATTTTATTAAAATCTCTTGACTTCTCTTAGAGAGAGTGGGTACAGACAAATGGGTAAATCGAGCAATTTGAGTGTGTAAGAAAGTGGTAGGTGCCATTTCCTATTGGTGGAAAAAGAAGAGAGACCTGGCAGTTTCTCACAAAGAACACAACCTACCCCAGCACAAGTTGGTGACAGAGTCGCCTACCAGGTGGAGATCACGTCAACAGATTGTGCAAAGAGTACTGGGGCAGGAGAAATACATTTCACAGGTCTTGTCCAGTGACAAGAAGACCCGGCACTGAGCTCCCACCTATACAGATATAGATGTTCTTGAGTCCATCAACGAGGCATTGACCCCACTAGAATTCACAGATGCTCTGTATGGTGAGTCTTATGTCAGTGTGTCTTACCTGAAGCCAGTACTACACCTGTTCAATACAGAGATCATGAAACCTGATGATGGTGAAACAGAGCTCACGCTAACCATCAAAACGATATTCATGGACTATCTGAATGAGAAATATGACGACCTAGCCACAGATGACCTCCCGGACATAGCCTCGTTGGTCGACCCTCGGTTTAAAACACATTACATCAAAGAGGAGAAGGTGGGCCACAAAAAAGCAATAGCTGTCTCAGAGATGGTCAGTGAGGGACATGAAAACCCAAAACTTAAGGGTTTATAGCTTTAAAAAAAGTGGAGTTCATGTTAATTGTGAGTTCTACTTCTGACAAGAAACATTAAAGCCTTGGGTTTGTTCAGGCAGGCTTGAGTCTGAAGCAGAAATGACCCTTTTAAACATTTGATTAAAAATAGAATCATTAAAGCTAGAGACAGTAGACAGACTTGTCTTGCAACTTGTAAGACAACTACCCCAACAAACTGATGTGCCATTAGGCTAACAGTTCTAAGGCATATTGACTTGCACCATTATATTTTTTGCTCATGACTTGTAAGGGTTTACAGCTGTAAATAAAAGTGGAGTTAAAATGTGAGTTCTACTTCTGAAAATAAAAAAGAAACATTAAAGCCTTGTTTGTTCAGGCATTCTTGAGTCTGAAGCAGATATACAACTTTTAAACATTATTTGATTAATATCGTGATCATCGATTTAAAATATATATTGTGAATTTATTTTCTGTATCGCCCAGCCCTAGTGTGAGGGTAAACTGATCATAAATCTGGGCACATTAAAAACCAATCTATTTGTTCACAGACAATGGATGAAATGTTGAACCAAGGTCCTGACCCATCAGTCATTAACCTATCACACGATGTCACGTCCTGACCAGTAAAGGGGGTTATTTGTTATTGTAGTTTGGTCAGGGAGTGGCAGGGGGTGTTTGTTTTATGTGTTTTGGGTTTTTTGGTTTATGTTCTATGTTAGTATATTTCTATGTTTATTCTAGTGTGTCTATTTCTATGTTTAAGTTTCTTGGGTTGACCTTCAATTGGAAGCAGCTGTTCCTCATTGCCTCTAATTGAAGGTCCTATTTAGTAGGGGTGTTTTTCCTGTGTTTTGTGGGTGGTTGTTTCCTGTATGTTGCACCTGACGGGACTGTTTACGGTCGTTTTGTTGTTTGAGAGTTAAATAAAAGTGAAGATGAGCACGTCACACGCTGCGTCTTGGTCCCCATTAGACGACACCCGTTACACACGAGTAGCAGTACCCACACTGTTAACCACAATGTGTTAAGTGGATCGACACAGGGGAACCCAAGAACAGACTCAGATGAAGAAACCAAGATATTTATTGTAACACAGGGAGATATGGAGTGCAGATCTGGGGAAGCTCGGATGATTTGTAGAAAACCAGATGTGGAGACTGAGGTTTGAGTGAGCTGGGTAGAACCGGGTAAACAGGTCCGGAGGGGAATCCAAAGTAGTGGTGGTGAGCTAAATCCAGAACAGGGAAGTAGGGTGGTGAGATGTGGAATGAGAGACAGAGAGGTAAACTGCAATGAGAGGATAAACAGCGTCAGGCAGGGAAACAGGCACAGCAGTGTAACAGGATCTTGAATAATCATAAATAACTAGAAGCATGAAGTGACTGAGCAGAGATTACGATCTGGCAGAGTAGAAGTGGCAGGACTGAGTATTTGTAGAGGTCTTGATTATGGAACGAGTTGCAGCTGGTAGGGATCTGCTCTGACTCCAGCACACCTGTCTCCAACCACACAATCACACAGAGAGGGAGAGGGAGAGAGAGTGTACTGGGGGAGTAACTGCAGTTCAAGAAGACACCGGATGAACACAAGAGGGCGTAGCAGGAGCAGATGTGACACAGTGTCCTGGCTGGAGCAGTTCCCAAACTGGCAGCTCATGGTGCCATGGTAACATAATAATGCCCAGCTCCTCTCCTCTTCCCCGTAACTCTTCCCTAGATCATTGCTGTAATAAGAATGCATTCTCAGTCAGCTTACCTGTTAAGTGAAGATCAACGGCAGCAGACTAAACACACACAATCTCCTTAAACTTGAACTTTGATTCAGAGAGTTGGCCTCTGCTACAGCAGCAAAGTTAGGCTGTACCTCCAAAAGCTTCTTTTGGGAGCGAGTAACATTTAGAAATTATATTTCTAATTTATTTGACACAGCTTTTGCCTCACAGAATCCAACTGGGGTTTCCCTAAAACCAAGGAAGGCCTTTTGAATAATGGATACAGCTAAGGCTTTTCAAGTTATTGGGCAGAAATAAGATGTTGTACTCATTTCTAAAGAACTTTGTGCTGAGTTCGGCTTTGGGGGTCTTGGCACCTAACTATTAAAATGTCATGGGGAGAAAGTAAGATCTCCCTAGATGAGAGAACATGATCCTGAAACAAACATGCATTCTGAATATGATGTATGGCCAGCATAGTTTGTGGAGATGCTCCTTTGTCAAATCTACAGGAGCCTAAGTCAGGCCAGATGTGTATTTTCAGAGTGGCTGATGATCAATCAACCACCCAAAACACAGTGTGCGTTCTTCCCTAAGCCTGTTAGTCTTCCGCCATGAGCACTGATTTCTAAATACCTGCCTGTTAGTCTTCTACCCTGAACATTGAAGTCTAAATCTCTGCCTGTTATTCATCCAACCTGAACACTGATGTCTAAATCTCTGCCTGCCTGCCTTCCTTTCTCCTTACTAAGCCATGAGTTGTGTTATTTTGAAGGATCTCTGCTCCTAACCCAACCAGCTTGTGCTTCTGATTGCCGTAACAACGCACTTAGCATCAGCTCACTTCAATCAGACTTAATATATTGTATCTCAAAGCTGCAGTTTCTCCTCTCATGTGTGTCTGTGAGAGCTGAGTGGCCCTCTAGAACACTGGAGGCCCTATAGAACACTCTCTGCAGATGTAAAACTGCCTACTTCAGATATAACTGAAGTTGAGTAGTGATTGTTAGTTACGGTAGCTAGTTCCTCCTACCTCCTTCAGAGATGGCCATCTCTACATTCAAGAGTACATTTCTAATTATTTCAAGGTCGATCCACACAACACTTTCACCAACACTATGCCCACCACGCCAACACATTTTTCTACAGCACTTATAAAAACGTTCTAGCTCAGCCAGACACATGTAACACCTCTTAACATCGCCAGGTTATTCAAAGTGCTTCATTTCCTGTGCTTGTGTGCTTGAGACAGAGGGTTAAACAGAGAGAGGGAGGGAGGGCGAGAAAGATTCTGGACAGGGTGACCAGAGACAGAGAGCAACTAGGCGCAACCCATATGTCTCTATTTCAGCCCTGCTGGGCAAGACAGAGGCTGAGATATCAAGTATTATTATCTGGTGGCATGCTGTTTCAAGGTTAAGAGAGTGTTACCTTGAGTATGTATTATAGATACAGTATGTTGTTTTACAGCTTAGCTCTCTGCTTTTGCTTTAATATGTTAATTAAAGAGTCCACTCCTAATCTTTTTTAATGCGATAACCGTGGAGTTTGCAATATTTTATTCTTACAGAGCTGTAAAAAAAACGGATGATAAAAACCATTGGTTTGTCATGAGATAATATGTTAGGTATTTTGTTACAGTAATCACTCATTTGTCCCCCAAGATGAGATGTCATGAACTTATTTCACCCTGAGCAGCACATATACCATTAGGTTGGATATAACTCAACACACTGCCATTGGCGTTGTGTGAGAAGCTTTCTGCTGTCGGAGCTATAAATGGTGCAGCAGAATGATGTCCTCTAGAGCAGTGGTTCCTAAACTTTTTGTAGTCCCGTACCCCTTCAAACATTCAACCTCCAGCTGCGTACCCCCTCTAGCACCAGGGTCAGCGTACTCTCAAATATTGTTTTTTTGCCGTCATTGTAAGCCTGCTACACACACGCTATACGGTACATTTATTAAACATAAGAATAAGTGTGAGTTATTGTCACAACCCGGCTCATGGGAAGTGACAAAGAGCTCTTATAGGACCAGGGCACAAATAATAATATTATAATAATCAATCATTTTGCTCTTTATTTAACCATCTTACATATAAAACTTGTTCATCGAAAATTGTCAATAACTCACCACAGGTTAATGAGAAGGGTATGCTTGAAAGGATGCACATAGCTCTGCAATGTTGGGTTGTATTGGAGAGTCTCAGTCTTAAATAATTTTCCACACACAGTCTGTGCCTGTATTTAGTTTTCACGCTAGTGAGGGCCGAGAATCCACTCTCACATAGGTACGTGGTTGCAAAGGGCATCAGTGTTTTAACAGCGCGATTTGCCAAGGTAGGATATTCTGAGTGTAGCCCAATCCATAAATCTGGCAGTGGCTTCTGATTAAATTACATTTTCACAGAACCGCTTGTTGCAATTTCGATGAGGCTCTCTTGTTCAGATATCGGTAAGTGGACTGGAGGCAGGGCATGAAAGGGATAATGGATCCAGTTGTTTGTGTCATCCGTTTTGGGAAAGTTCCTGCTTAATTGCGCATCCAGCTCACTCAGGTGCTTCGCTATATCACATTTGACATTGTCCATAAGCTTGAGTTCATTTGCACACAAAAAATAATACAATGATGGAAAGACCTGTGTGTTGTCCTTGTTAATGCAGACAGAGAAGACCTCCAACTTCTTTATCATAGCCTCAATTTTGTCCCGCACATTGAATATAGTTGCGGAGAGTCACTGTAATCCTAGATTCAGATTATTCAGGCGAGAAAAAACATCACCCAGATAGACCAGTCGTGTGAGAAACTCGTCATCATGCAAGCGATCAGACAAGTGAAAATTATGGTCAGTAAAGAAAACTTTAAGCTCGTCTCTCAATTGCCCCTTGATAACCAGTGCACTTCTTTCTGTATGTTGTAAAAGCATAGTGCAGAAAATACACGAGAGTTCAGGGTCCTTGTATTAACAAAGTTAACCATTTTCACTGTCGTGTCCAAAATGTCTTTCAAGCTGTCAGTCATTCCCTTGGCAGCAAGAGCCTCTTGGTGGATGCTGCAGTGTACCCAAGTGGCATCGGAAGCAACTGCTTGCACTCCACTAAGTCTCCCTGTCATGGCTTTTGCGCCATCAATACAGATACCGACACATCTTGACCACCAAAGTCCATTTGATGTCACAAAGCTGTCCAGTACTGTAAAAATATCCTCTCCTGTTGTCCTGGTTTCCAGTGGTTTGCAGAAGAGGATGTCTTTCTTAATTGACCCCCCATAAACATAACAGATATGTACCAGGAGTTGTGCCAGGCCCGCCACGTCTGTTGACTCATCCAGCTGTAACGCATAGAATTCACTGGCTTGTATGCAAAGCAGTAATTGTTTCAAAACATCTCCTGCCATGTGACTGATGCGGCGTGAAACATTGTTGTTTGATGGAGTCATTGTCTGTATAGTTTTTGGGCCTTTTCCCCCAGCATTGTCCCAGCCATATCCGCGGCAGCAGGAAGAATTAAGTCCCCCACAATAGTATGTGGGCTTGCCTGTCCTAGCCACTCGGTAGCTCACCATATAAGACGCTTCTAGCCCCTTGTTATTAATGGTATCTGTTGCTTTTATACATGTCTTACTACTCGAAAGTCATCTTAATTCTCACTCAAAAAAGTCCCGCGGCTTATTTTTCAAATTGTCATGTTTTGTTTCTAAATTGCTGCGCTAGAGTGAAGGTTTTATCGAGTTGTGAGATAGTACTTTTGCACATTTAACACACTGTGGCTGAGGAAAGGCACTACACCCAATATAGTGAACCCTAAATCAATGTAGTTATCATCATATTTGCACCTCTTCGATGGTCCAACGTCCCTGTCTGCTGTTGTTCGATGCTTTCCTGGATAAGGGGGCAGTAGCTCTTCGGCTGTATCAGATTCACAACTGTCAGTGTC